>NW_026894469.1:0-123707 GCF_032452875.1 Bos javanicus | reverse complement strand
TGATCAGTGCATGATAGCCACATGATCAGTGCATGATCAGTCATGTGATCAGTGTGATCAGTCACATGATCAGTGCATGATATCACGTGATCAGTGCATGACAGCCACGTGATCAGTGCATGATAGCCACGTGATCAGTGCATGATCAGTCACGTGATACATGTATGATCAGCCACGTGATCAGTGCATGATGAGCCACGTGATCAGTGCATGATCAGTTACGTGATCAGTGCATGATCAGTCACGTGACCAGTGCATGGTTGCTACGTGATCGTTGTATGATCAGCCACGTGAGCAGAGCATGATGCCACGTGATCAGTGCATGATCAGTCACGTGATCAGTGCATGATCAGTCACGTGAACAGTGCATGATCATTTACGTGATCAGTGCATGATCAGTCACGTGACCAGTATATGGTAGCTACGTGATCATTCCATGACAGCCACGTGAGCAGTGCATGATAGCCACGTGATGTGTGCATGAGTCACGTGAGCAGTGTATGATCAGCCACGTGATCAGTGCATGAGTGCCACGTGATCAGTGCATGATAGTCACGTGACAGTGTGTGATCAGCCACGTGAACAGTGCATGATCAGCCATGATCAGTGCATGATAGCCACGTGATCAGTGCATGATCAGTTACGTGAGCAGTGCATGATCAGCCACGTGATCAGTGCATGGTCAGACACGTGAACAGTGTATGATCAGCCACGTGATCAGTGCATGATATCCAAGTGATCAGTGCATGATCATCACGTGATCAGTGTATGATCAGCCACGTGAGTGCATGCTCAGTCACGTGATCAGGGCCTGCTGAGCCGTGATTACTGTCTGCTCATCTGCTTGACAATTGCCAGCTGAGCTGCACGATTCCTGCCTGTCATCTGCTTGACAATTGCCAGCTGTGCTGCATAATTCCTGCCTGCTCAGCTGCTTGATTATTGCCAGCTGAGCAGCATGATTCCTCACACCTGAGTTCCATGATTATTGCCTGCTGACTGTTTGATTCGTGCCTACTCAGCTCTTTGTTTATTGCCTCCAGAGGCACATGATCAGTGTATGATAGCAAACATGATCAGCGCATGATCAGTCACATGATCAGTGCCATTAAGTCACGTGATCACTACATGATAGTCATGTGATCAGTCCATGCTCAGTCACGGTATCAGTGCATGATCAGCCACGTGATCAGTGCATGATCTGTCACGTGATTAGTGTATGATCATCCACGTGATCAGTGCATGGGCAGTCATGTGATCAGTGCATGATATACGTGATCAGTGCATGATCACTCACGTGATCAGTGCATGATAGCCACGTGATCAGTGCATGATCAGTCACCTGATGGGTGTATGATCATTCACGTGACCTGTACATGGTAGCTACATGATCATTGCATGATCAGCCACGTGAGTAGTGCATGATAGCCACGTGATCACTGCATGATCAGTCACGTGATCAGTGCATGATCAGTCATGTGACCAGTACATGGTAGCTGCGTGATCATGCATGATCAGCCACGTGATCAGTGCATGATAGCCACGTGATCAGTGCATGATCAGTCACGTGATCAGTGCATGATCAGTCACGTGATCAGTGCATGATCAGCCACGTGATCAGTGCATGATCAGTCACGTGATCAGTGCATGATCAGCCACGTGATCAGTGCATGATCAGTCACGTGATCAGTGCATGATCAGCCACGTGATCAGTGCATGATCAGCCACGTGATCAGTGCATGATCAGCCACGTGATCAGTGCATGATCAGTCACGTGATCAGTGCATGATAGCTACGTGATCATTGCATGATCAGCCACGTGATCAGTGCATGATAGCCACGTGATCAGTGCATGATAGCCACGTGATCAGTGCATGATCAGTCACGTGATACGTGTGTGATCAGCCACGTGATCAGTGCATGATATCCACGTGATCAGTGCATGACAGCCACGTGATCAGTGCATGATCAGCCACGTGATCAGTGCATGATCAGTCACGTGATACATGTGTGATCAGCCACGTGATCAGTGCATGATGAGCCACGTGATCAGTGCATGATCAATACGTGATCAGTGCATGATCAGTCACGTGACCAGTACATGGTAGCTACGTGATCGTGCATGATCAGCCACGTGATCAGTGCATGATAGCCACGTGATCAGTGCATGATCAGTCACGTGATCAGTGCATGATCAGTCACGTGATCAGTGCATGATCATTTACGTGATCAGTGCATGATCAGTCACGTGACCAGTATATGGTAGCTACGTGATCATTCCATGATCAGCCACGTGATCAGTGCATGATAGCCACGTGATGTGTGCATGAGTCACGTGATCAGTGTATGATCAGCCACGTGATCAGTGCATGAGTGCCACGTGATCAGTGCATGATCATGTCACGTGACAGTGCATGATCAGCCACGTGATCAGTGCATGATCAGCCACGTGATCAGTGCATGATAGCCACGTGATCAGTGCATGATCAGTTACGTGATCAGTGTATGATCAGCCACGTGATCAGTGCATGGTCAGACACGTGATCAGTGTATGATCAGCCACGTGATCAGTGCATGATATCCGTGATCAGTGCATGATCATCACGTGATCAGTGTATGATCAGCCACGTGAACAGTGCATGCTCAGTCACGTGATCTGGGCCTGCTGAGCTGCGTGATTACTGTCTGCTCATCTGCTTGACAATTGCCAGCTGAGCTGCACGATTCCTGCCTGTCATCTGCTTGACAATTGCCAGCTGTGCTGCGTAATTCCTGCCTGCTCAGCTGCTTGATTATTGCCAGCTGAGCAGCATGATTCCTCACACCTGAGTTCCATGATTATTGCCTGCTGACTGTTTGATTCGTGCCTACTCAGCTCTTTGTTTATTGCCTCCAGAGGCACATGATCAGTGTATGATAGCAAACATGATCAGCGCATGATCAGTCACATGATCAGCGCCATTAAGTCACGTGATCACTACATGATAGTCATGTGATCAGTCCATGCTCAGTCACGGTATCAGTGCATGATCAGCCACGTGATCAGTGCATGATCTGTCACATGATTAGTGTATGATCATCCACGTGATCAGTGCATGGGCAGTCATGTGATCAGTGCATGATATAGACGTGATCAGTGCATGATCAGTCTCGTGATCAGTGCATGATAGCCACGTGATCAGTGCATGATCAGTCACCTGATGGGTGTATGATCATTCACGTGACCTGTACATGATAGCTACATGATCAGTGCATGATCAGCCACGTGAGTCAGTGCATGATAGCCACGTGATCAGTGCATGATCAGTCACGTGATCAGTGCATGATCAGTCATGTGACCAGTACATGGTAGCTGCGTGATCATGCATGATCAGCCACGTGAGCAGTGCATGATAGCCACGTGATCAGTGCATGATCAGTCACGTGATCAGTGCATGATCAGTCACGTGATCAGTGCATGATCAGCCACGTGATCAGTGCATGATCAGTCACGTGATCAGTGCATGATCAGTCACGTGATCAGTGCATGATCAGTCACGTGATCAGTGCATGATCAGCCACGTGATCAGTGCATGATCAGCCACGTGATCAGTGCATGATCAGCCACGTGATCAGTGCATGATCAGTCACGTGATCAGTGCATGATAGCACGTGATCAGTGCATGATCAGCCACGTGATCAGTGCATGATAGCCACGTGATCAGTGCATGATAGCCACGTGATCAGTGCATGATCAGTCACGTGATAGTGTGTGATCAGCCACGTGATCAGTGCATGATAGCCACGTGATCAGTGCATGACAGCCACGTGATCAGTGCATGATAGCCACGTGATCAGTGCATGATCAGTCACGTGATCATGTGTGATCAGCCACGTGATCAGTGCATGATGAGCCACGTGATCAGTGCATGATCAATTACGTGATCAGTGCATGATCAGTCACGTGACCAGTACATGGTTGCTACGTGATCAGTGCATGATCAGCCACGTGAGCAGTGCATGATAGCCACGTGATCAGTGCATGATCAGTCACGTGATCAGTGCATGATCAGTCACGTGAACAGTGCATGATCATTTACGTGATCAGTGCATGATCAGTCACGTGACCAGTATATGGTAGCTACGTGATCATTCCATGACGAGCCACGTGAGCAGTGCATGATAGCCACGTGATCAGTGTGATGAGTTACGTGAGCAGAGTATGATCAGCCACGTGATCAGTGCATGATGCCACGTGATCAGTGCATGATATGTCACGTGACAGTGTGTGATCAGCCACGTGATCAGTGCATGATCAGCCACGTGATCAGTGCATGATAGCCACGTGATCAGTGCATGATCAGTTACGTGATCAGTGCATGATCAGCCACGTGATCAGTGCATGGTCAGACACGTGATCAGTGTATGATCAGCCACGTGATCAGTGCATGATATCCAGTGATCAGTGCATGATCATCACGTGATCAGTGTATGATCAGCCACGTGAACAGTGCATGCTCAGTCACGTGATCAGGGCCTGCTGAGCTGCGTGATTACTGTCTGCTCATCTGCTTGACAATTGCCAGCTGAGCTGCACGATTCCTGCCTGTCATCTGCTTGACAATTGCCAGCTGTGCTGCGTAATTCCTGCCTGCTCAGCTGCTTGATTATTGCCAGCTGAGCAGCATGATTCCTCACACCTGAGTTCCATGATTATTGCCTGCTGACTGTTTGATTCGTGCCTACTCAGCTCTTTGTTTATTGCCTCCAGAGGCACATGATCAGTGTATGATAGCAAACATGATCAGCGCATGATCAGTCACATGATCAGCGCCATTAAGTCACGTGATCACTACATGATAGTCATGTGATCAGTCCATGCTCAGTCACGGTATCAGTGCATGATCAGCCACGTGATCAGTGCATGATCAGTCACGTGATCAGTGTATGATCATCCACGTGATCAGTGCATGGGCAGTCATGTGATCAGTGCATGATATAGACGTGATCAGTGCATGATCAGTCTCGTGATCAGTGCATGATAGCCACGTGATCAGTGCATGATCAGTCACCTGATGGGTGTATGATCATTCACGTGACCTGTACATGGTAGCTACATGATCATTGCATGATCAGCCACGTGAGTAGTGCATGATAGCCACGTGATCAGTGCATGATCAGTCACGTGATCAGTGCATGATCAGTCATGTGACCAGTACATGGTAGCTGCGTGATCAGTGCATGATCAGCCACGTGAGCAGTGCATGATAGCCACGTGATCAGTGCATGATCAGACACGTGATCAGTGCATGATCAGTCACGTGATCAGTGCATGATCAGCCACGTGATCAGTGCATGATCAGGCACGTGATCAGTGCATGTCAGCCACGTGATCAGTGCATGATAGCCACGTGATCAGTGCATGATCAGTCACGTGATCAGTGCATGATCAGTCACGTGATCAGTGCATGATCAGCCACGTGATCAGTGCATGATCAGCCACGTGATCAGTGCATGATCAATCACGTGATCAGTGCATGATCAGTCACGTGACCAGTACATGGTAGCTACGTGATCATTGCATGATCAGCCACGTGATCAGTGCATGATAGCCACGTGATCAGTGCATGATAGCCACGTGATCAGTGCATGATCAGTCATGTGATACGTGTGATCAGCCACGTGATCAGTGCATGATATCCACGTGATCAGTGCATGACAGCCACGTGATCAGTGCATGAGAGCCACGTGATCAGTGCATGATCAGTCACGTGATCATGTGTGATCAGCCACGTGATCAGTGCATGATGAGCCACGTGATCAGTGCATGATCAATTACGTGATCAGTGCATGATCAGTCACGTGACCAGTACATGGTTGCTACGTGATCGTTGCATGATCAGCCACGTGAGCAGTGCATGATAGCCACGTGATCAGTGCATGATCAGTCACGTGATCAGTACATGATCAGTCACGTGAACAGTGCATGATCATTTACGTGATCAGTGCATGATCAGTCACGTGACCAGTATATGGTAGCTACGTGATCATTCCATGACGAGCCACGTGAGCAGTGCATGATAGCCACGTGATGTGCATGAGTTACGTGAGCAGAGTATGATCAGCCACGTGATCAGTGCATGAGTGCCACGTGATCAGTGCATGATATGTCACGTGACAGGTGTGTGATCAGCCACGTGAACAGTGCATGTTCAGCCACGTGATCAGTGCATGATAGCCACGTGATCAGTGCATGATCAGTTACGTGAGCAGTGTATGATCAGCCACGTGATCAGTGCATGGTCAGACACGTGATCAGTGTATGATCAGCCACGTGATCAGTGCATGATATCCAAGTGATCAGTGCATGATCATCACGTGATCAGTGTATGATCAGCCACGTGAACAGTGCATGCTCAGTCACGTGATCAGGGCCTGCTGAGCTGCGTGATTACTGTCTGCTCATCTGCTTGACAATTGCCAGCTGAGCTGCACGATTCCTGCCTGTCATCTGCTTGACAATTGCCAGCTGTGCTGCGTAATTCCTGCCTGCTCAGCTGCTTGATTATTGCCAGCTGAGCAGCATGATTCCTCACACCTGAGTTCCATGATTATTGCCTGCTGACTGTTTGATCGTGCCTACTCAGCTCTTTGTTTATTGCCTCCAGAGGCACATGATCAGTGTATGATAGCAAACATGATCAGTGCATGATCAGTCACATGATCAGCGCCATTAAGTCACGTGATCACTACATGATAGTCATGTGATCAGTCCATGCTCAGTCACGGTATCAGTGCATGATCAGCCACGTGATCAGTGCATGATCTGTCACATGATTAGTGTATGATCATCCACGTGATCAGTGCATGGGCAGTCATGTGATCAGTGCATGATATAGACGTGATCAGTGCATGATCAGTCTCGTGATCAGTGCATGATAGCCACGTGATCAGTGCATGATCAGTCACCTGATGGGTGTATGATCATTCACGTGACCTGTACATGGTAGCTACATGATCATTGCATGATCAGCCACGTGAGTAGTGCATGATAGCCACGTGATCAGTGCATGATCAGTCACGTGATCAGTGCATGATCAGTCATGTGACCAGTACATGGTAGCTGCGTGATCATGCATGATCAGCCACGTGAGCAGTGCATGATAGCCACGTGATCAGTGCATGATCAGTCACGTGATCAGTGCATGATCAGTCACGTGATCAGTGCATGATCAGCCACGTGATCAGTGCATGATCAGGCACGTGATCAGTGCATGATCAGCCACGTGATCAGTGCATGATAGCCACGTGATCAGTGCATGATCAGTCACGTGATCAGTGCATGATCAGTCACGTGATCAGTGCATGATCAGCCACGTGATCAGTGCATGATCAGCCACGTGATCAGTGCATGATCAATTACGTGATCAGTGCATGATCAGTCACGTGATCAGTGCATGGTAGCTACGTGATCATTGCATGATCAGCCACGTGATCAGTGCATGATAGCCACGTGATCAGTGCATGATAGCCACGTGATCAGTGCATGATCAGTCATGTGATACGTGTGATCAGCCACGTGATCAGTGCATGATATCCACGTGATCAGTGCATGACAGCCACGTGATCAGTGCATGAGAGCCACGTGATCAGTGCATGATCAGTCACGTGATACATGTGTGATCAGCCACGTGATCAGTGCATGATGAGCCACGTGATCAGTGCATGATCAATTACGTGATCAGTGCATGATCAGTCACGTGACCAGTACATGGTTGCTACGTGATCGTTGCATGATCAGCCACGTGAGCAGTGCATGATAGCCACGTGATCAGTGCATGATCAGTCACGTGATCAGTACATGATCAGTCACGTGAACAGTGCATGATCATTTACGTGATCTTTGCATGATCAGTCACGTGACCAGTATATGGTTGCTACGTGATCATTCCATGACGAGCCACGTGAGCAGTGCATGATAGCCACGTGATGTGCATGAGTTACGTGAGCAGAGTATGATCAGCCACGTGATCAGTGCATGAGTGCCACGTGATCAGTGCATGATATGTCACGTGACAGGTGTGTGATCAGCCACGTGAACAGTGCATGTTCAGCCACGTGATCAGTGCATGATAGCCACGTGATCAGTGCATGATCAGTTACGTGAGCAGTGTATGATCAGCCACGTGATCAGTGCATGGTCAGACACGTGAGTCATGATCCACGTGATCAGTGCATGATATCCAAGTGATCAGTGCATGATCATCACGTGATCAGTGTATGATCAGCCACGTGAACAGTGCATGCTCAGTCACGTGATCTGGGCCTGCTGAGCTGCGTGATTACTGTCTGCTCATCTGCTTGACAATTGCCAGCTGAGCTGCACGATTCCTGCCTGTCATCTGCTTGACAATTGCCAGCTGTGCTGCGTAATTCCTGCCTGCTCAGCTGCTTGATTATTGCCAGCTGAGCAGCATGATTCCTCACACCTGAGTTCCATGATTATTGCCTGCTGACTGTTTGATTCGTGCCTACTCAGCTCTTTGTTTATTGCCTCCAGAGGCACATGATCAGTGTATGATAGCAAACATGATCAGCGCATGATCAGTCACATGATCAGCGCCATTAAGTCACGTGATCACTACATGATAGTCATGTGATCAGTCCATGCTCAGTCACGGTATCAGTGCATGATCAGCCACGTGATCAGTGCATGATCTGTCACATGATTAGTGTATGATCATCCACGTGATCAGTGCATGGGCAGTCATGTGATCAGTGCATGATATAGACGTGATCAGTGCATGATCAGTCTCGTGATCAGTGCATGATAGCCACGTGATCAGTGCATGATCAGTCACCTGATGGGTGTATGATCATTCACGTGACCTGTACATGGTAGCTACATGATCATTGCATGATCAGCCACGTGAGTAGTGCATGATAGCCACGTGATCAGTGCATGATCAGTCACGTGATCAGTGCATGATCAGTCATGTGACCAGTACATGGTAGCTGCGTGATCATGCATGATCAGCCACGTGAGCAGTGCATGATAGCCACGTGATCAGTGCATGATCAGCCACGTGATCAGTGCATGATCAGTCACGTGATCAGTGCATGATCAGCCACGTGATCAGTGCATGATAGCCACGTGATCAGTGCATGATCAGTCACGTGATCAGTGCATGATCAGCCACGTGATCAGTGCATGATCAGCCACGTGATCAGTGCATGATCAGCCACGTGATCAGTGCATGATCACGTGATCAGTGCATGATCAGTCACGTGACAGTACATGATAGCCACGTGATCAGTGCATGATCAGCCACGTGATCAGTGCATGATAGCCACGTGATCAGTGCATGATAGCCACGTGATCAGTGCATGATCAGTCATGATACGTGTGATCAGCCACGTGATCAGTGCATGATATCCACGTGATCAGTGCATGACAGCCACGTGATCAGTGCATGATAGCCACGTGATCAGTGCATGATCAGTCACGTGATACATGTGTGATCAGCCACGTGATCAGTGCATGATGAGCCACGTGATCAGTGCATGATCAATTACGTGATCAGTGCATGATCAGTCACGTGACCAGTACATGGTTGCTACGTGATCGTTGCATGATCAGCCACGTGAGCAGTGCATGATAGCCACGTGATCAGTGCATGATCAGTCACGTGATCAGTGCATGATCAGTCACGTGAACAGTGCATGATCATTTACGTGATCAGTGCATGATCAGTCACGTGACCAGTATATGGTAGCTACGTGATCATTCCATGACGAGCCACGTGAGCAGTGCATGATAGCCACGTGATGTGTGCATGAGTTACGTGAGCAGAGTATGATCAGCCACGTGATCAGTGCATGAGTGCCACGTGATCAGTGCATGATATGTCACGTGACAGGTGTGTGATCAGCCACGTGAACAGTGCATGTTCAGCCACGTGATCAGTGCATGATAGCCACGTGATCAGTGCATGATCAGTTACGTGAGCAGTGTATGATCAGCCACGTGATCAGTGCATGGTCAGACACGTGAACAGTGTATGATCAGCCACGTGATCAGTGCATGATATCCAAGTGATCAGTGCATGATCATCACGTGATCAGTGTATGATCAGCCACGTGAACAGTGCATGCTCAGTCACGTGATCTGGGCCTGCTGAGCTGCGTGATTACTGTCTGCTCATCTGCTTGACAATTGCCAGCTGAGCTGCACGATTCCTGCCTGTCATCTGCTTGACAATTGCCAGCTGTGCTGCGTAATTCCTGCCTGCTCAGCTGCTTGATTATTGCCAGCTGAGCAGCATGATTCCTCACACCTGAGTTCCATGATTATTGCCTGCTGACTGTTTGATTCGTGCCTACTCAGCTCTTTGTTTATTGCCTCCAGAGGCACATGATCAGTGTATGATAGCAAACATGATCAGCGCATGATCAGTCACATGATCAGCGCCATTAAGTCACGTGATCACTACATGATAGTCATGTGATCAGTCCATGCTCAGTCACGGTATCAGTGCATGATCAGCCACGTGATCAGTGCATGATCTGTCACAAGATTAGTGTATGATCATCCACGTGATCAGTGCATGGGCAGTCATGTGATCAGTGCATGATATAGACGTGATCAGTGCATGATCAGTCTCGTGATCAGTGCATGATAGCCACGTGATCAGTGCATGATCAGTCACCTGATGGGTGTATGATCATTCACGTGACCTGTACATGGTAGCTACATGATCATTGCATGATCAGCCACGTGAGTAGTGCATGATAGCCACGTGATCAGTGCATGATCAGTCACGTGATCAGTGCATGATCAGTCATGTGACCAGTACATGGTAGCTGCGTGATCATGCATGATCAGCCACGTGAGCAGTGCATGATAGCCACGTGATCAGTGCATGATCAGTCACGTGATCAGTGCATGATCAGTCACGTGATCAGTGCATGATCAGCCACGTGATGCATCACGTGATCAGTGCATGTCAGCCACGTGATCAGTGCATGATAGCCACGTGATCAGTGCATGATCAGTCACGTGATCAGTGCATGATCAGTCAGTGATCAGTGCATGATCAGCCACGTGATCAGTGCATGATCAGCCACGTGATCAGTGCATGATCAGCCACGTGATCAGTGCATGATCAGTCACGTGACCAGTACATGGTAGCCACGTGATCATTGCATGATCAGCCACGTGATCAGTGCATGATAGCCACGTGATCAGTGCATGATAGCCACGTGATCAGTGCATGATCAGTCATGTGATACGTGTGTGATCAGCCACGTGATCAGTGCATGATATCCACGTGATCAGTGCATGACAGCCACGTGATCAGTGCATGAGAGCCACGTGATCAGTGCATGATCAGTCACGTGATACATGTGTGATCAGCCACGTGATCAGTGCATGATGAGCCACGTGATCAGTGCATGATCAATTACGTGATCAGTGCATGATCAGTCACGTGACCAGTACATGGTTGCTACGTGATCGTTGCATGATCAGCCACGTGAGCAGTGCATGATAGCCACGTGATCAGTGCATGATCAGTCACGTGATCAGTACATGATCAGTCACGTGAACAGTGCATGATCATTTACGTGATCTGTGCATGATCAGTCACGTGACCAGTATATGGTAGCTACGTGATCATTCCATGACGAGCCACGTGAGCAGTGCATGATAGCCACGTGATGTGTGCATGAGTTACGTGAGCAGAGTATGATCAGCCACGTGATCAGTGCATGAGTGCCACGTGATCAGTGCATGATATGTCACGTGACAGGTGTGTGATCAGCCACGTGAACAGTGCATGTTCAGCCACGTGATCAGTGCATGATAGCCACGTGATCAGTGCATGATCAGTTACGTGAGCAGTGTATGATCAGCCACGTGATCAGTGCATGGTCAGACACGTGAACAGTGTATGATCAGCCACGTGATCAGTGCATGATATCCAAGTGATCAGTGCATGATCATCACGTGATCAGTGTATGATCAGCCACGTGAACAGTGCATGCTCAGTCACGTGATCTGGGCCTGCTGAGCTGCGTGATTACTGTCTGCTCATCTGCTTGACAATTGCCAGCTGAGCTGCACGATTCCTGCCTGTCATCTGCTTGACAATTGCCAGCTGTGCTGCGTAATTCCTGCCTGCTCAGCTGCTTGATTATTGCCAGCTGAGCAGCATGATTCCTCACACCTGAGTTCCATGATTATTGCCTGCTGACTGTTTGATTCGTGCCTACTCAGCTCTTTGTTTATTGCCTCCAGAGGCACATGATCAGTGTATGATAGCAAACATGATCAGCGCATGATCAGTCACATGATCAGCGCCATTAAGTCACGTGATCACTACATGATAGTCATGTGATCAGTCCATGCTCAGTCACGGTATCAGTGCATGATCAGCCACGTGATCAGTGCATGATCTGTCACATGATTAGTGTATGATCATCCACGTGATCAGTGCATGGGCAGTCATGTGATCAGTGCATGATATAGACGTGATCAGTGCATGATCAGTCTCGTGATCAGTGCATGATAGCCACGTGATCAGTGCATGATCAGTCACCTGATGGGTGTATGATCATTCACGTGACCTGTACATGGTAGCTACATGATCATTGCATGATCAGCCACGTGAGTAGTGCATGATAGCCACGTGATCACTGCATGATCAGTCACGTGATCAGTGCATGATCAGTCATGTGACCAGTACATGGTGCGTGATCATGCATGATCAGCCACGTGAGCAGTGCATGATAGCCACGTGATCAGTGCATGATCAGACACGTGATCAGTGCATGATCAGTCACGTGATCAGTGCATGATCAGCCACGTGATCAGTGCATGATCAGCCACGTGATCAGTGCATGATCAGCCACGTGATCAGTGCATGATAGCCACGTGATCAGTGCATGATCAGTCACGTGATCAGTGCATGATCAGTCACGTGATCAGTGCATGATCAGCCACGTGATCAGTGCATGATCAGCCACGTGATCAGTGCATGATCAGTCACGTGATCAGTGCATGATCAGTCACGTGATCAGTGCATGATCAGCCACGTGATCAGTGCATGATCAGCCACGTGATCAGTGCATGATAGCCACGTGATCAGTGCATGATCAGTCACGTGATCAGTGCATGATCAGCCACGTGATCAGTGCATGATAGCCACGTGATCAGTGCATGACAGCCACGTGATCAGTGCATGAGAGCCACGTGATCAGTGCATGATCAGTCACGTGATACATGTGTGATCAGCCACGTGATCAGTGCATGATGAGCCACGTGATCAGTGCATGATCAATTACGTGATCAGTGCATGATCAGTCACGTGACCAGTACATGGTTGCTACGTGATCGTTGCATGATCAGCCACGTGAGCAGTGCATGATAGCCACGTGATCAGTGCATGATCAGTCACGTGATCAGTACATGATCAGTCACGTGAACAGTGCATGATCATTTACGTGATCTTTGCATGATCAGTCACGTGACCAGTATATGGTAGCTACGTGATCATTCCATGACGAGCCACGTGAGCAGTGCATGATAGCCACGTGATGTGTGCATGAGTTACGTGAGCAGAGTATGATCAGCCACGTGATCAGTGCATGAGTGCCACGTGATCAGTGCATGATATGTCACGTGACAGTGTGTGATCAGCCACGTGAACAGTGCATGTTCAGCCACGTGATCAGTGCATGATAGCCACGTGATCAGTGCATGATCAGTTACGTGAGCAGTGTATGATCAGCCACGTGATCAGTGCATGGTCAGACACGTGAACAGTGTATGATCAGCCACGTGATCAGTGCATGATATCCAAGTGATCAGTGCATGATCATCACGTGATCAGTGTATGATCAGCCACGTGAACAGTGCATGCTCAGTCACGTGATCTGGGCCTGCTGAGCTGCGTGATTACTGTCTGCTCATCTGCTTGACAATTGCCAGCTGAGCTGCACGATTCCTGCCTGTCATCTGCTTGACAATTGCCAGCTGTGCTGCGTAATTCCTGCCTGCTCAGCTGCTTGATTATTGCCAGCTGAGCAGCATGATTCCTCACACCTGAGTTCCATGATTATTGCCTGCTGACTGTTTGATTCGTGCCTACTCAGCTCTTTGTTTATTGCCTCCAGAGGCACATGATCAGTGTATGATAGCAAACATGATCAGCGCATGATCAGTCACATGATCAGCGCCATTAAGTCACGTGATCACTACATGATAGTCATGTGATCAGTCCATGCTCAGTCACGGTATCAGTGCATGATCAGCCACGTGATCAGTGCATGATCTGTCACATGATTAGTGTATGATCATCCACGTGATCAGTGCATGGGCAGTCATGTGATCAGTGCATGATATAGACGTGATCAGTGCATGATCAGTCTCGTGATCAGTGCATGATAGCCACGTGATCAGTGCATGATCAGTCACCTGATGGGTGTATGATCATTCACGTGACCTGTACATGGTAGCTACATGATCATTGCATGATCAGCCACGTGAGTAGTGCATGATAGCCACGTGATCAGTGCATGATCAGTCACGTGATCAGTGCATGATCAGTCATGTGACCAGTACATGGTAGCTGCGTGATCATGCATGATCAGCCACGTGATCAGTGCATGATAGCCACGTGATCAGTGCATGATCAGCACGTGATCAGTGCATGATCAGTCACGTGATCAGTGCATGATCAGCCACGTGATCAGTGCATGATCAGTCACGTGATCAGTGCATGATCAGCCACGTGATCAGTGCATGATCAGTCACGTGATCAGTGCATGATCAGCCACGTGATCAGTGCATGATCAGCCACGTGATCAGTGCATGATCAGTCACGTGATCAGTGCATGATCAGCCACGTGATCAGTGCATGATCAGCCACGTGATCAGTGCATGATCAGCCACGTGATCAGTGCATGATCAGTCACGTGATCAGTGCATGATCAGTCACGTGATCAGTCATGGTAGCCACGTGATCAGTGCATGATCAGCCACGTGATCAGTGCATGATAGCCACGTGATCAGTGCATGATCAGTCACGTGATACGTGTGTGATCAGCCACGTGATCAGTGCATGATATCCACGTGATCAGTGCATGACAGCCACGTGATCAGTGCATGAGAGCCACGTGATCAGTGCATGATCAGTCACGTGATACATGTGTGATCAGCCACGTGATCAGTGCATGATGAGCCACGTGATCAGTGCAGGATCAATTACGTGATCAGTGCATGATCAGTCACGTGACCAGTACATGGTTGCTACGTGATCGTTGCATGATCAGCCACGTGAGCAGAGCATGATAGCCACGTGATCAGTGCATGATCAGTCACGTGATCAGTACATGATCAGTCACGTGAACAGTGCATGATCATTTACGTGATCTGTGCATGATCAGTCACGTGACCAGTATATGGTAGCTACGTGATCATTCCATGACGAGCCACGTGAGCAGTGCATGATAGCCACGTGATGTGTGCATGAGTTACGTGAGCAGAGTATGATCAGCCACGTGATCAGTGCATGAGTGCCACGTGATCAGTGCATGATATGTCACGTGACAGGTGTGTGATCAGCCACGTGAACAGTGCATGTTCAGCCACGTGATCAGTGCATGATAGCCACGTGATCAGTGCATGATCAGTTACGTGAGCAGTGTATGATCAGCCACGTGATCAGTGCATGGTCAGACACGTGAACAGTGTATGATCAGCCACGTGATCAGTGCATGATATCCAAGTGATCAGTGCATGATCATCACGTGATCAGTGTATAATCAGCCACGTGAACAGTGCATGCTCAGTCACGTGATCTGGGCCTGCTGAGCTGCGTGATTACTGTCTGCTCATCTGCTTGACAATTGCCAGCTGAGCTGCACGATTCCTGCCTGTCATCTGCTTGACAATTGCCAGCTGTGCTGCGTAATTCCTGCCTGCTCAGCTGCTTGATTATTGCCAGCTGAGCAGCATGATTCCTCACAGCTGAGTTCCATGATTATTGCCTGCTGACTGATTCGTGCCTACTCAGCTCTTTGTTTATTGCCTCCAGAGGCACATGATCAGTGTATGATAGCAAACATGATCAGTGCATGATCAGTCACATGATCAGCGCCATTAAGTCACGTGATCACTACATGATAGTCATGTGATCAGTCCATGCTCAGTCACGGTATCAGTGCATGATCAGCCACGTGATCAGTGCATGATCTGTCACATGATTAGTGTATGATCATCCACGTGATCAGTGCATGGGCAGTCATGTGATCAGTGCATGATATAGACGTGATCAGTGCATGATCAGTCTCGTGATCAGTGCATGATAGCCACGTGATCAGTGCATGATCAGTCACCTGATGGGTGTATGATCATTCACGTGACCTGTACATGGTAGCTACATGATCATTGCATGATCAGCCACGTGAGTAGTGCATGATAGCCACGTGATCAGTGCATGATCAGTCACGTGATCAGTGCATGATCAGTCATGTGACCAGTACATGGTAGCTGCGTGATCATGCATGATCAGCCACGTGATCAGTGCATGATAGCCACGTGATCAGTGCATGATCAGTCACGTGATCAGTGTGTGATCAGCCACGTGATCAGTGCATGATATCCACGTGATCAGTGCATGATAGCCACGTGATCAGTGCATGATCAGTCACGTGATCAGTGCATGATCAGTCACGTGATCATGTGTGATCAGCCACGTGATCAGTGCATGATGAGCCACGTGATCAGTGCATGATCAATTACGTGATCAGTGCATGATCAGTCACGTGACCAGTACATGGTTGCTACGTGAGTGCATGATCAGCCACGTGAGCAGTGCATGATAGCCACGTGATCAGTGCATGATCAGTCACGTGATCAGTGCATGATCAGTCACGTGAACAGTGCATGATCACGTGATCAGTGCATGATCAGTCACGTGACCAGTATATGGTAGCTCGTGATCATTCCATGACAGCCACGTGAGCAGTGCATGATAGCCACGTGATGTGTGCATGAGTTGTGAGCAGAGTATGATCAGCCACGTGATCAGTGCATGAGTTCCACGTGATCAGTGCATGATATGTCACGTGACAGGTGTGTGATCAGCCACGTGAACAGTGCATGTTCAGCCACGTGATCAGTGCATGATAGCCACGTGATCAGTGCATGATCAGTTACGTGAGCAGTGTATGATCAGCCACGTGATCAGTGCATGGTCAGACACGTGAACAGTGTATGATCAGCCACGTGATCAGTGCATGATATCCAAGTGATCAGTGCATGATCATCACGTGATCAGTGTATGATCAGCCACGTGAACAGTGCATGCTCAGTCACGTGATCTGGGCCTGCTGAGCTGCGTGATTACTGTCTGCTCATCTGCTTGACAATTGCCAGCTGAGCTGCACGATTCCTGCCTGTCATCTGCTTGACAATTGCCAGCTGTGCTGCGTAATTCCTGCCTGCTCAGCTGCTTGATTATTGCCAGCTGAGCAGCATGATTCCTCACAGCTGAGTTCCATGATTATTGCCTGCTGACTGTTTGATTCGTGCCTACTCAGCTCTTTGTTTATTGCCTCCAGAGGCACATGATCAGTGTATGATAGCAAACATGATCAGTGCATGATCAGTCACATGATCAGCGCCATTAAGTCACGTGATCACTACATGATAGTCATGTGATCAGTCCATGCTCAGTCACGGTATCAGTGCATGATCAGCCACGTGATCAGTGCATGATCTGTCACATGATTAGTGTATGATCATCCACGTGATCAGTGCATGGGCAGTCATGTGATCAGTGCATGATATAGACGTGATCAGTGCATGATCAGTCTCGATCAGTGCATGATAGCCACGTGATCAGTGCATGATCAGTCACCTGATGGGTGTATGATCATTCACGTGACCTGTACATGGTAGCTACATGATCATTGCATGATCAGCCACGTGAGTAGTGCATGATAGCCACGTGATCAGTGCATGATCAGTCACGTGATCAGTGCATGATCAGTCATGTGACCAGTACATGGTAGCTGCGTGATCAGTGCATGATCAGCCACGTGATCAGTGCATGATAGCCACGTGATCAGTGCATGATCAGTCACGTGATCAGTGCATGATCAGCCACGTGATCAGTGCATGATCAGCCACGTGATCAGTGCATGATCAGTACGTGATCAGTGCATGATCAGCCACGTGATCAGTGCATGATCAGCCACGTGATCAGTGCATGATCAGCCACGTGATCAGTGCATGATCAGTCACGTGATCAGTGCATGATCAGCCACGTGATCAGTGCATGATCAGCCACGTGATCAGTGCATGATCAGCCACGTGATCAGTGCATGATCAGTCACGTGATAGTGTGTGATCAGCCACGTGATCAGTGCATGATATCCACGTGATCAGTGCATGACAGCCACGTGATCAGTGCATGAGAGCCACGTGATCAGTGCATGATCAGTCACGTGATACATGTGTGATCAGCCACGTGATCAGTGCATGATGAGCCACGTGATCAGTGCAGGATCAATTACGTGATCAGTGCATGATCAGTCACGTGACCAGTACATGGTTGCTACGTGATCGTTGCATGATCAGCCACGTGAGCAGAGCATGATAGCCACGTGATCAGTGCATGATCAGTCACGTGATCAGTACATGATCAGTCACGTGAACAGTGCATGATCATTTACGTGATCTTTGCATGATCAGTCACGTGACCAGTATATGGTAGCTACGTGATCATTCCATGACGAGCCACGTGAGCAGTGCATGATAGCCACGTGATGTGTGCATGAGTTACGTGAGCAGAGTATGATCAGCCACGTGATCAGTGCATGAGTGCCACGTGATCAGTGCATGATATGTCACGTGACAGGTGTGTGATCAGCCACGTGAACAGTGCATGTTCAGCCACGTGATCAGTGCATGATAGCCACGTGATCAGTGCATGATCAGTTACGTGAGCAGTGTATGATCAGCCACGTGATCAGTGCATGGTCAGACACGTGAACAGTGTATGATCAGCCACGTGATCAGTGCATGATATCCAAGTGATCAGTGCATGATCACGTGATCAGTGTATGATCAGCCACGTGAACAGTGCATGCTCAGTCACGTGATCTGGGCCTGCTGAGCTGCGTGATTACTGTCTGCTCATCTGCTTGACAATTGCCAGCTGAGCTGCACGATTCCTGCCTGTCATCTGCTTGACAATTGCCAGCTGTGCTGCGTAATTCCTGCCTGCTCAGCTGCTTGATTATTGCCAGCTGAGCAGCATGATTCCTCACAGCTGAGTTCCATGATTATTGCCTGCTGACTGTTTGATTCGTGCCTACTCAGCTCTTTGTTTATTGCCTCCAGAGGCACATGATCAGTGTATGATAGCAAACATGATCAGCGCATGATCAGTCACATGATCAGCGCCATTAAGTCACGTGATCACTACATGATAGTCATGTGATCAGTCCATGCTCAGTCACGGTATCAGTGCATGATCAGCCACGTGATCAGTGCATGATCTGTCACAAGATTAGTGTATGATCATCCACGTGATCAGTGCATGGGCAGTCATGTGATCAGTGCATGATATAGACGTGATCAGTGCATGATCAGTCTCGTGATCAGTGCATGATAGCCACGTGATCAGTGCATGATCAGTCACCTGATGGGTGTATGATCATTCACGTGACCTGTACATGGTAGCTACATGATCATTGCATGATCAGCCACGTGAGTAGTGCATGATAGCCACGTGATCAGTGCATGATCAGTCACGTGATCAGTGCATGATCAGTCATGTGACCAGTACATGGTAGCTGCGTGATCATGCATGATCAGCCACGTGAGCAGTGCATGATAGCCACGTGATCAGTGCATGATCAGTCACGTGATCAGTGCATGATCAGTCACGTGATCAGTGCATGATCAGCCACGTGATCAGTGCATGACCAGCCACGTGATCAGTGCATGATCAGCCACGTGATCAGTGCATGATCAGTCACGTGATCAGTGCATGATCAGCACGTGATCAGTGCATGATCAGCCACGTGATCAGTGCATGATCAATCACGTGATCAGTGCATGATCAGCCACGTGATCAGTGCATGATAGCCACGTGATCAGTGCATGATCAGTCACGTGATCAGTGCATGATCAGCCACGTGATCAGTGCATGATCAGTCACGTGATCAGTGCCTGATGAGCTGCGTGATTACTGTCTGCTCATCTGCTTGACAATTGCCAGCTGAGCTGCATGATTCCTGCCTGTCATCTGCTTGACAATTGCCAGCTGTGCTGTGTAATTCCTGCCTGATCAGCTGCTTGATTATTGCCAGCTGAGCAGCATGATTCCTCACAGCTGAGTTCCATGATTATTGCCTGCTGACTGTTTGATTCGTGCCTACTCAGCTCTTTGTTCATTGCCTCCAGAGGCACATGATCAGTGCATGACAGCAAACATGATCAGTGCATGATCAGTCACATGATCAGTGCATTAAGCCACGTGATCAGTACATGATAGTCATGATCAGTCCATGATCAGTCACGGTATCAGTGCATGATCAGCCACGTGATCAGTGCATGATCAGCCACGTGATCAGTGCATGATAGCCACGTGATCAGTGCATGATCAGCCACGTGATCAGTGCATGATAGCCACGTGATCAGTGCATGATCAGTCACGTGATCAGTGCATGATCAGTCACGTGATCAGTGCATGATCAGCCACGTGATCAGTGCATGATAGCCACGTGATCAGTGCATGATCAGTCACGTGATCAGTGCATGATCAGTCACGTGACAGTACATGGTAGCCACGTGATCATTGCATGATCAGCCACGTGATAGTGCATGATAGCCACGTGATCAGCTGCGATCAGTGCACAGATCAGTGCATGATCAGTCACGTGATCAGTGCATGATCAGGCACGTGATCAGTGCATGATCAGCCACGTGATCAGTGCATGATAGCCACGTGATCAGTGCATGATCAGTCACGTGATCAGCGTGATGATCAGTCACGTGATCAGTGCATGATCAGCCACGTGATCAGTGCATGATCAATTACGTGATCAGTGCATGATCAGTCACGTGATCAGTACATGGTAGCTACGTGATCAGTGCATGACAGCCACGTGATCAGTGCATGATCAGCCACGTGATCAGTGCATGATCAGTCACGTGATCAGTGCATGATCAGTCACGTGATCAGTGCATGATCAGCCACGTGATCAGTGCATGATCAGTCACGTGACCAGTGCATGTAGCTACGTGATCAGTGCATGATCAGCCACGTGATCAGTGCATGATAGCCACGTGATCAGTGCATGATCAGCCACGTGATCAGTGCATGATCAGTCACGTGATCAGTGCATGATCAGTCACGTGACCAGTACATGGTAGCTACGTGATCAGTGCATGATCAGCCACGTGATCAGTGCATGATAGCCACGTGATCAGTGCATGATCAGCCACGTGATCAGTGCATGATCAGTCACTGTGACAGTGCATGATCAGCCACGTGATCAGTGCATGATCAGCCACGTGATCAGTGCATGATCAGCCACGTGATCAGTGCATGATCAGCCACGTGATCAGTGCATGATCAGTCACGTGATCAGTGCATGATAGCCACGTGATCAGTGCATGATCAGCCACGTGATCAGTGCATGATAGCCACGTGATCAGTGCATGATCAGCCACGTGATCAGTGCATGATCAGTCACGTGATATGTGTGATCAGCCACGTGATCAGTGCATGATGAGCCACGTGATCAGTGCATGATCAATTACGTGATCAGTGCATGATCAGTCACGTGACCAGTACATGGTAGCTACGTGATCGTGCATGATCAGCCACGTGATCAGTGCATGATAGCCACGTGATCAGTGCATGATCAGTCACGTGATCAGTGCATGATCAGTCACGTGATCAGTGCATGATCAGCCACGAGTCAGTGCATGATAGCCACGTGATCAGTGCATGATCAGTCACGTGATCAGTGCATGATCAGTCACGTGACCAGTATATGGTAGCTACGTGATCATTGCATGATCAGCCACGTGATCAGTGCATGATAGCCACGTGATCAGTGCATGATCAGTCACGTGATCAGTGTATGATCAGCCACGTGATCAGTGCATGATCAGCCACGTGATCAGTGCATGATCAGCCACGTGATCAGTGCATGATCAGTCACGTGATCAGTGCATGATCAGCCACGTGATCAGTGCATGATCAGCCACGTGATCAGTGCATGATCAGCCACGTGATCAGTGCATGATCAGTTACGTGATCAG
This sequence comes from Bos javanicus, assembly GCF_032452875.1. Classification (NCBI taxonomy): domain Eukaryota; kingdom Metazoa; phylum Chordata; class Mammalia; order Artiodactyla; family Bovidae; genus Bos; species Bos javanicus. Next base: position 101,380 of record NW_026894469.1, on the reverse strand, counting down.
TGCATGATCAGCCACGTGATCAGTGCATGGTCAGACACGTGATCAGTGTATGATCAGCCACGTGATCAGTGCATGATATCCAAGTGATCAGTGCATGATCAATCACGTGATCAGTGTATGATCAGCCACGTGAACAGTGCATGCTCAGTCACGTGATCAGGGCCTGCTGAGCTGCGTGATTACTGTCTGCTCATCTGCTTGACAATTGCCAGCTGAGCTGCACGATTCCTGCCTGTCATCTGCTTGACAATTGCCAGCTGTGCTGCGTAATTCCTGCCTGCTCAGCTGCTTGATTATTGCCAGCTGAGCAGCATGATTCCTCACAGCTGAGTTCCATGATTATTGCCTGCTGACTGTTTGATTCGTGCCTACTCAGCTCTTTGTTTATTGCCTCCAGAGGCACATGATCAGTATGATAGCAAACATGATCAGTGCATGATCAGTCACATGATCAGCGCCATTAAGTCACGTGATCACTACATGATAGTCATGTGATCAGTCCATGCTCAGTCACGGATCAGTGCATGATCAGCCACGTGATCAGTGCATGATCAGTCACGTGATCAGTGTATGATCAGCCACGTGATCAGTGCATGATCAGTCACGTGATCAGTGCATGATCAGCCACGTGATCAGTGCATGATCAGCCACGTGATCAGTGCATGATCAGTCACGTGATCAGTGCATGATCAGTCACGTGACCAGTACATGGTAGCTACGTGATCATTGCATGATCAGCCACGTGATCAGTGCATGATAGCCACGTGATCAGTGCATGATCAGTCACGTGATCAGTGCATGATCAGTCACGTGATCAGTGCATGATCAGCCACGTGATCAGTGCATGATCAGCCACGTGATCAGTGCATGATCAGCCACGTGATCAGTGCATGATCAGCCACGTGATCAGTGCATGATCAGTCACGTGATCAGTGCATGATCAGTCACGTGATCAGTGCATGATCAGCCACGTGATCAGTGCATGATCAGCCACGTGATCAGTGCATGATCAATTACGTGATCAGTGCATGATCAGTCACGTGATCAGTGCATGATAGCTACGTGATCAGTGCATGATCAGCCACGTGATCAGTGCATGATAGCCACGTGATCAGTGCATGATAGCCACGTGATCAGTGCATGATCAGTCACGTGATAGTGCATGATCAGCCACGTGATCAGTGCATGATATCCACGTGATCAGTGCATGATCAGCCACGTGATCAGTGCATGATCAGCCACGTGATCAGTGCATGATCAGTCACGTGATACAGTGTGTGATCAGCCACGTGATCAGTGCATGATCAGCCACGTGATCAGTGCATGATCAGTCACGTGATCAGTGTATGATCATCCCGTGATCAGTGCATGATCAGTCACGTGATCAGTGCATGATATAGACGTGATCAGTGCATGATCAGTCACGTGATCAGTGCATGATAGCCACGTGATCAGTGCATGATCAGTCACGTGATCAGTGCATGATCAGTCACGTGATCAGTGCATGCAGCCACGTGATCAGTGCATGATCAGCCACGTGATCAGTGCATGATAGCCACGTGATCAGTGCATGATCAGCCACGTGATCAGTGCATGATCAGTCACGTGATCAGTGCATGATCAGCACGTGATCAGTGCATGATCAGCCACGTGATCAGTGCATGATCAGCCACGTGATCAGTGCATGATCAGCCACGTGATCAGTGCATGATCAGTCACGTGATCAGTGCATGATCAGCACGTGATCAGTGCATGATCAGCCACGTGATCAGTGCATGATCAGCCACGTGATCAGTGCATGATAGCCACGTGATCAGTGCATGATCAGTCACGTGATCAGTGCATGATCAGTCACGTGATCAGTGCATGATAGCCACGTGATCAGTGCATGATCAGTCACGTGATCAGTGCATGATCAGCCACGTGATCAGTGCATGATCAGCCACGTGATCAGTGCATGATCAGCCACGTGATCAGTGCATGATCAGTCACGTGATCAGTGCATGATCAGCCACGTGATCAGTGCATGATCAGCCACGTGATCAGTGCATGATAGCCACGTGATCAGTGCATGATCAGTCACGTGATCAGTGCATGATCAGTCACGTGATCAGTGCATGATCAGCCACGTGATCAGTGCATGATCAGTCACGTGATCAGTGCATGATCAGCCACGTGATCAGTGCATGATAGCCACGTGATCAGTGCATGATCAGCCACGTGATCAGTGCATGATCAGCCACGTGATCAGTGCATGATCAGTCACGTGATCAGTGCATGATCAGTCACGTGATCAGTGCATGGTAGCCGTGATCATGCATGATCAGCCACGTGATCAGTGCATGATAGCCACGTGATCAGTGCATGATCAGCCACGTGATCAGTGCATGATCAGTCACGTGATCAGTGCATGATCAGCCACGTGATCAGTGCATGATCAGCCACGTGATCAGTGCATGATCAGCCACGTGATCAGTGCATGATCAGCCACGTGATCAGTGCATGATCAGCCGTGATCAGTGCATGATCAGTCACGTGATCAGTGTATGATCAGCCACGTGAACAGTGCATGCTCAGTCACGTGATCAGGGCCTGCTGAGCTGCGTGATTACTGTCTGCTCATCTGCTTGACAATTGCCAGCTGAGCTGCACGATTCCTGCCTGTCATCTGCTTGACAATTGCCAGCTGTGCTGCGTAATTCCTGCCTGCTCAGCTGCTTGATTATTGCCAGCTGAGCAGCATGATTTCAGAGTGTGAGTTCCATGATTATTGCCTGCTGACTGATTCGTGCCTACTCAGCTCTTTGTTCATTGCCTCCAGAGGCACATGATCAGTGTATGACACCAAACATGATCAGTGCATGATCAGTCACATGATCAGTGCATGATAAGCCACGTGATCAGTGCATGATCAGTTACGTGATCAGTGCATGATCAGTCACGTGATCAGTGCATGATAGCCACGTGATCAGTGCATGATCAGCCACGTGATCAGTGCATGATAGCCACGTGATCAGTGCATGATCAGTCACGTGATCAGTGCATGATCAGTCACGTGATCAGTGCATGATCAGCCACGTGATCAGTGCATGATCAGTCACGTGATCAGTGCATGATCAGCCACGTGATCAGTGCATGATCAGTCACGTGATCAGTGCATGATCAGCCACGTGATCAGTGCATGATCAGCCACGTGATCAGTGCATGATAGCCACGTGATCAGTGCATGATAGCCACGTGATCAGTGCATGATCAGCCACGTGATCAGTGCATGATCAGCCACGTGATCAGTGCATGATCAGCCACGTGATCAGTGCATGATCAGCCACGTGATCAGTGCATGATCAGCCACGTGATCAGTGCATGATCAGTCACGTGATCAGTGCATGATCAGCCACGTGATCAGTGCATGATCAGTCACGTGATCAGTGCATGATCAGTCACGTGATCAGTGCATGATCAGCTACGTGATCAGTGCATGATCAGCCACGTGATCAGTGCATGATAGCCACGTGATCAGTGCATGATCAGCCACGTGATCAGTGCATGATCAGCCACGTGATCAGTGCATGATCACACGTGATCAGTGCATGATCAGCCACGTGATCAGTGCATGATCAGCCACGTGATCAGTGCATGATCAGTCACGTGATCAGTGCATGATCAGTCACGTGACAGTACATGGTAGCTACGTGATCATTGCATGATCAGCCACGTGATCAGTGCATGATAGCCACGTGATCAGTGCATGATCAGTCACGTGATCAGTGCATGATCAGTCACGTGATCAGTGCATGATCATTCACGTGATCAGTGCATGATCAGTCACGTGATCAGTGCATGATAGCCACGTGATCAGTGCATGATCAGCCACGTGATCAGTGCATGATAGCCACGTGATGTGTGCATGAGTCACGTGATCAGTGCATGATCAGCCACGTGATCAGTGCATGAGTGCCACGTGATCAGTGCATGATAGTCACGTGATCAGTGTGTGATCAGCCACGTGATCAGTGCATGATCAGCCACGTGATCAGTGCATGATAGCCACGTGATCAGTGCATGATCAGTTACGTGATCAGTGCATGATCAGCCACGTGATCAGTGCATGATAGCCACGTGATCAGTGCATGATCAGTCACGTGATCAGTGCATGATCAGTCACGTGATCAGTGCATGATCATTTACGTGATCAGTGCATGATCAGTCACGTGACCAGTATATGGTAGCTACGTGATCATTGCATGATCAGCCACGTGAGCAGTGCATGATAGCCACGTGATGTGTGCATGAGTTACGTGAGCAGAGTATGATCAGCCACGTGATCAGTGCATGAGTGCCACGTGATCAGTGCATGATATGTCACGTGACAGTGTGTGATCAGCCACGTGAACAGTGCATGTTCAGCCACGTGATCAGTGCATGATAGCCACGTGATCAGTGCATGATCAGTTACGTGAGCAGTGTATGATCAGCCACGTGATCAGTGCATGGTCAGACACGTGAACAGTGTATGATCAGCCACGTGATCAGTGCATGATATCCAAGTGATCAGTGCATGATCATCACGTGATCAGTGTATGATCAGCCACGTGAACAGTGCATGCTCAGTCACGTGATCTGGGCCTGCTGAGCTGCGTGATTACTGTCTGCTCATCTGCTTGACAATTGCCAGCTGAGCTGCACGATTCCTGCCTGTCATCTGCTTGACAATTGCCAGCTGTGCTGCGTAATTCCTGCCTGCTCAGCTGCTTGATTATTGCCAGCTGAGCAGCATGATTCCTCACACCTGAGTTCCATGATTATTGCCTGCTGACTGTTTGATTCGTGCCTACTCAGCTCTTTGTTTATTGCCTCCAGAGGCACATGATCAGTGTATGATAGCAAACATGATCAGCGCATGATCAGTCACATGATCAGCGCCATTAAGTCACGTGATCACTACATGATAGTCATGTGATCAGTCCATGCTCAGTCACGTCAGTGCATGATCAGCCACGTGATCAGTGCATGATCTGTCACAAGATTAGTGTATGATCATCCACGTGATCAGTGCATGGGCAGTCATGTGATCAGTGCATGATATAGATCGCAGTGATCAGTGCATGATAGGCACGTGATCAGTACATGCTACATGCGTGCATGATCAGCCACGTGATCAGTGCATGATAGCCACGTGATCAGTGCATGATCAGTCACGTGATCAGTGCATGATCAGTCACGTGACCAGTACATGGTAGCTACGTGATCATGCATGATCAGCCACGTGATCAGTGCATGATAGCCACGTGATCAGTGCATGATCAGTCACGTGATCAGTGCATGATCAGTCACGTGATCAGTGCATGATCAGTCACGTGATCAGTGCATGGTAGCTACGTGATCAGTGCATGATCAGCCACGTGATCAGTGCATGATAGCCACGTGATCAGTGCATGATCAGTCACGTGATCAGTGCATGATCAGTCACGTGATCAGTGCATGATCAGCCACGTGATCAGTGCATGATAGCCACGTGATCAGTGCATGAGAGCCACGTGATCAGTGCATGATCAGCTACGTGATCATGTGTGATCAGCCACGTGATCAGTGCATGATCAGCCACGTGATCAGTGCATGATCAGTCACGTGATCAGTGCATGATCAGTCACGTGATCAGTGCATGGATGCCACGTGATCAGTGCATGATCAGCCACGTGATCAGTGCATGATAGCCACGTGATCAGTGCATGATCAGTTACGTGATCAGTGCATGATCAGCCACGTGATCAGTGCATGATCAGACACGTGATCAGTGTATGATCAGCCACGTGATCAGTGCATGATATCCACGTGATCAGTGCATGATCATCACGTGATCAGTGTATGATCAGCCACGTGAACAGTGCATGCTCAGTCACGTGATCTGGGCCTGCTGACGATGGCAGCTTGATTGTCTGCCTGCTCATCTGCTTGACAATTGCCAGCTGAGCTGCATGATTCCTGCCTGTCAGCTGCTTGATTATTGCCAGCGCTGCGTGATTCTGCCTGCTCAGCTCTTTGATTATTGCCTCCAGAGGCACATGATCAGTGTATGATAGCAAACATGATCAGCGCATGATCAGTCACATGATCAGCGCCATTAAGTCACGTGATCACTACATGATAGTCATGTGATCAGTCCATGCTCAGTCACGGTATCAGTGCATGATCAGCCACGTGATCAGTGCATGATCTGTCACATGATCAGTGTATGATCATCCACGTGATCAGTGCATGGGCAGTCATGTGATCAGTGCATGATATAGACGTGATCAGTGCATGATCAGTCACGTGATCAGTGCATGATAGCCACGTGATCAGTGCATGATCAGTCACCTGATGGGTGTATGATCATTCACGTGACCTGTACATGGTAGCTACATGATCATTGCATGATCAGCCACGTGAGTAGTGCATGATAGCCACGTGATCAGTGCATGATCAGTCACGTGATCAGTGCATGATCAGTCATGTGACCAGTACATGGTAGCCACGTGATCAGTGCATGATCAGCCACGTGATCAGTGCATGATAGCCACGTGATCAGTGCATGATCAGACACGATCAGTGCATGATCAGTCACGTGATCAGTGCATGATCAGACACGTGATCAGTGCATGATCAGTCACGTGATCAGTGCATGATCAGCCACGTGATCAGTGCATGATCAGTCACGTGATCAGTGTATGATCAGCCACGTGATCAGTGCATGATAGCCACGTGATCAGTGCATGATCAGTCACGTGATCAGTGCATGATCAGTCACGTGATCAGTGCATGATCAGCCACGTGATCAGTGCATGATCAGCCACGTGATCAGTGCATGATCAGTCACGTGATCAGTGCATGATCAGTCACGTGATCAGTGCATGATAGCTACGTGATCAGTGCATGATCAGCCACGTGATCAGTGCATGATCAGCCACGTGATCAGTGCATGATCAGCCACGTGATCAGTGCATGATAGCCACGTGATCAGTGCATGATCAGTCACGTGATAGTGTATGATCAGCCACGTGATCAGTGCATGATCAGCCACGTGATCAGTGCATGATCAGCCACGTGATCAGTGCATGATAGCCACGTGATCAGTGCATGATCAGTCACGTGATCAGTGCATGATCAGCCACGTGATCAGTGCATGATCAGCCACGTGATCAGTGCATGATCAATTACGTGATCAGTGCATGATCAGTCACGTGACCAGTGCATGGCTGCTACGTGATCAGTGCATGATCAGCCACGTGATCAGTGCATGATAGCCACGTGATCAGTGCATGATCAGTCACGTGATCAGTGCATGATCAGTCACGTGATCAGTGCATGATCAGTACGTGATCAGTGCATGATCAGTCACGTGACCAGTATATGGTAGCTACGTGATCATTGCATGATCAGCCACGTGATCAGTGCATGATAGCCACGTGATCAGTGCATGAGTCACGTGATCAGTGCATGATCAGCCACGTGATCAGTGCATGAGTGCCACGTGATCAGTGCATGATAGTCACGTGATCAGTGCATGATCAGCCACGTGATCAGTGCATGATCAGCCACGTGATCAGTGCATGATAGCCACGTGATCAGTGCATGATCAGTCACGTGATCAGTGCATGATCAGCCACGTGATCAGTGCATGATATCCACGTGATCAGTGCATGATCAGCCACGTGATCAGTGCATGAGAGCCACGTGATCAGTGCATGATCAGTCACGTGATCATGCATGATCAGCCACGTGATCAGTGCATGATGAGCCACGTGATCAGTGCATGATCAATTACGTGATCAGTGCATGATCAGTCACGTGACCAGTACATGGTTGCTACGTGATCATTGCATGATCAGCCACGTGAGCAGTGCATGATAGCCACGTGATCAGTGCATGATCAGTCACGTGATCAGTACATGATCAGTCACGTGAACAGTGCATGATCATTTACGTGATCAGTGCATGATCAGTCACGTGACCAGCATATGGGCTACGTGATCATTCCATGACAGCCACGTGAGCAGTGCATGATAGCCACGTGATGTGTGCATGAGTTACGTGAGCAGTGTATGATCAGCCACGTGATCAGTGCATGAGTGCCACGTGATCAGTGCATGATAGTCACGTGACAGTGTGTGATCAGCCACGTGAACAGTGCATGTTCAGCCACGTGATCAGTGCATGATAGCCACGTGATCAGTGCATGATCAGTTACGTGAGCAGTGTATGATCAGCCACGTGATCAGTGCATGGTCAGACACGTGAACAGTGTATGATCAGCCACGTGATCAGTGCATGATCATCACGTGATCAGTGTATGATCAGCCACGTGAACAGTGCATGCTCAGTCACGTGATCTGGGCCTGCTGAGCTGCGTGATTACTGTCTGCTCATCTGCTTGACAATTGCCAGCTGAGCTGCACGATTCCTGCCTGTCATCTGCTTGACAATTGCCAGCTGTGCTGCGTAATTCCTGCCTGCTCAGCTGCTTGATTATTGCCAGCTGAGCAGCATGATTCCTCACACCTGAGTTCCATGATTATTGCCTGCTGACTGTTTGATTCGTGCCTACTCAGCTCTTTGTTTATTGCCTCCAGAGGCACATGATCAGTGTATGATAGCAAACATGATCAGCGCATGATCAGTCACATGATCAGCGCCATTAAGTCACGTGATCACTACATGATAGTCATGTGATCAGTCCATGCTCAGTCACGGTATCAGTGCATGATCAGCCACGTGATCAGTGCATGATCTGCACAAGATTAGTGTATGATCATCCACGTGATCAGTGCACGGCAGTCATGTGATCAGTGCATGATATAGGACGTGAACAGTGCATGATCAGTCTCGTGATCAGTGCATGATAGCCACGTGATCAGTGCATGATCAGTCACCTGATGGGTGTATGATCATTCACGTGACCTGTACATGGTAGCTACATGATCATTGCATGATCAGCCACGTGAGTAGTTCATGATAGCCACGTGATCACTGCATGATCAGTCACGATCAGTGCATGATCAGTCATGTGACCAGCATGGTAGCTGCGTGATCATGCATGATCAGCCACGTGAGCAGTGCATGATAGCCACGTGATCAGTGCATGATCAGCCACGTGATCAGTGCATGATCAGTCACGTGATCAGTGCATGATCAGCCACGTGATCAGTGCATGATCAGCCACGTGATCAGTGCATGATCAGTCACGTGATCAGTGCATGATCAGTTACGTGATCAGTGCATGATCAGCCACGTGATCAGTGCATGATCAGCCACGTGATCAGTGCATGATCAGCCACGTGATCAGTGCATGATCAGTCACGTGATCAGTGCATTGCAGTGATCATTGCATGATCAGCCACGTGATCAGTGCATGATAGCCACGTGATCAGTGCATGATAGCCACGTGATCAGTGCATGATCAGTCATGTGATACGTGTGTGATCAGCCACGTGATCAGTGCATGATATCCACGTGATCAGTGCATGACAGCCACGTGATCAGTGCATGAGAGCCACGTGATCAGTGCATGATCAGTCACGTGATACATGTGTGATCAGCCACGTGATCAGTGCATGATGAGCCACGTGATCAGTGCAGGATCAATTACGTGATCAGTGCATGATCAGTCACGTGACCAGTACATGGTTGCCACGTGATCGTTGCATGATCAGCCACGTGAGCAGAGCATGATAGCCACGTGATCAGTGCATGATCAGTCACGTGATCAGTACATGATCAGTCACGTGAACAGTGCATGATCATTTACGTGATCAGTGCATGATCAGTCACGTGACCAGTATATGGTTGCTACGTGATCATTCCATGACGAACACGTGAGCAGTGCATGATAGCCACGTGATGTGTGCATGAGTCACGTGAGCAGAGTATGATCAGCCACGTGATCAGTGCATGATGCCACGTGATCAGTGCATGATATGTCACGTGACAGGTGTGTGATCAGCCACGTGAACAGTGCATGTTCAGCCACGTGATCAGTGCATGATAGCCACGTGATCAGTGCATGATCAGTTACGTGAGCAGTGTATGATCAGCCACGTGATCAGTGCATGGTCAGACACGTGAACAGTGTATGATCAGCCACGTGATCAGTGCATGATATCCAAGTGATCAGTGCATGATCATCACGTGATCAGTGTATGATCAGCCACGTGAACAGTGCATGCTCAGTCACGTGATCTGGGCCTGCTGAGCTGCGTGATTACTGTCTGCTCATCTGCTTGACAATTGCCAGCTGAGCTGCACGATTCCTGCCTGTCATCTGCTTGACAATTGCCAGCTGTGCTGCGTAATTCCTGCCTGCTCAGCTGCTTGATTATTGCCAGCTGAGCAGCATGATTCCTCACACCTGAGTTCCATGATTATTGCCTGCTGACTGTTTGATTCGTGCCTACTCAGCTCTTTGTTTATTGCCTCCAGAGGCACATGATCAGTGTATGATAGCAAACATGATCAGCGCATGATCAGTCACATGATCAGCGCCATTAAGTCACGTGATCACTACATGATAGTCATGTGATCAGTCCATGCTCAGTCACGGTATCAGTGCATGATCAGCCACGTGATCAGTGCATGATCTGTCACAAGATTAGTGTATGATCATCCACGTGATCAGTGCATGGGCAGTCATGTGATCAGTGCATGATATAGACGTGATCAGTGCATGATCAGTCTCGTGATCAGTGCATGATAGCCACGTGATCAGTGCATGATCAGTCACCTGATGGGTGTATGATCATTCACGTGACCTGTACATGGTAGCTACATGATCATTGCATGATCAGCCACGTGAGTAGTGCATGATAGCCACGTGATCACTGCATGATCAGTCACGTGATCAGTGCATGATCAGTCATGTGACCAGTACATGGTAGCTGCGTGATCATGCATGATCAGCCACGTGAGCAGTGCATGATAGCCACGTGATCAGTGCATGATCAGTCACGTGATCAGTGCATGATCAGTCACGTGATCAGTGCATGATCAGCCACGTGATCAGTGCATGACCAGGCACGTGATCAGTGTCCAGCCACGTGATCAGTGCATGATAGCCACGTGATCAGTGCATGATCAGTCACGTGATCAGTGCATGATCAGTCATGTGATCAGTGTATGATCAGCCACGTGATCAGTGCATGATCAGCCACATGATCAGTGCATGATCAATTACGTGATCAGTGCATGATCAGTCACGTGACCAGTACATTAGCCACGTGATCAGTGCATGATCAGCCACGTGATCAGTGCATGATAGCCACGTGATCAGTGCATGATAGCCACGTGATCAGTGCATGATCAGTCATGTGATACGCATGTGATCAGCCACGTGATCAGTGCATGATATCCACGTGATCAGTGCATGACAGCCACGTGATCAGTGCATGAGAGCCACGTGATCAGTGCATGATCAGTCACGTGATACATGTGTGATCAGCCACGTGATCAGTGCATGATGAGCCACGTGATCAGTGCAGGATCAATTACGTGATCAGTGCATGATCAGTCACGTGACCAGTACATGGTTGCTACGTGATCGTTGCATGATCAGCCACGTGAGCAGTGCATGATAGCCACGTGATCAGTGCATGATCAGTCACGTGATCAGTGCATGATCAGTCACGTGAACAGTGCATGATCATTTACGTGATCAGTGCATGATCAGTCACGTGACCAGTATATGGTTGCTACGTGATCATTGCATGACGAGCCACGTGAGCAGTGCATGATAGCCACGTGATGTGTGCATGAGTTACGTGAGCAGAGTATGATCAGCCACGTGATCAGTGCATGAGTGCCACGTGATCAGTGCATGATATGTCACGTGACAGGTGTGTGATCAGCCACGTGAACAGTGCATGTTCAGCCACGTGATCAGTGCATGATAGCCACGTGATCAGTGCATGATCAGTTACGTGAGCAGTGTATGATCAGCCACGTGATCAGTGCATGGTCAGACACGTGAACAGTGTATGATCAGCCACGTGATCAGTGCATGATATCCAAGTGATCAGTGCATGATCATCACGTGATCAGTGTATGATCAGCCACGTGAACAGTGCATGCTCAGTCACGTGATCAGGGCCTGCTGAGCTGCGTGATTACTGTCTGCTCATCTGCTTGACAATTGCCAGCTGAGCTGCACGATTCCTGCCTGTCATCTGCTTGACAATTGCCAGCTGTGCTGCGTAATTCCTGCCTGCTCAGCTGCTTGATTATTGCCAGCTGAGCAGCATGATTCCTCACACCTGAGTTCCATGATTATTGCCTGCTGACTGTTTGATTCGTGCCTACTCAGCTCTTTGTTTATTGCCTCCAGAGGCACATGATCAGTGTATGATAGCAAACATGATCAGCGCATGATCAGTCACATGATCAGCGCCATTAAGTCACGTGATCACTACATGATAGTCATGTGATCAGTCCATGCTCAGTCACGGTATCAGTGCATGATCAGCCACGTGATCAGTGCATGATCTGTCACATGATTAGTGTATGATCATCCACGTGATCAGTGCATGGGCAGTCATGTGATCAGTGCATGATATAGACGTGATCAGTGCATGATCAGTCCGTGATCAGTGCATGATAGCCACGTGATCAGTGCATGATCAGTCACCTGATGGGTGTATGATCATTCACGTGACCTGTACATGGTAGCTACATGATCATTGCATGATCAGCCACGTGAGTAGTGCATGATAGCCACGTGATCAGTGCATGATCAGTCACGTGATCAGTGCATGATCAGTCATGTGACCAGTACATGGTAGCTGCGTGATCATGCATGATCAGCCACGTGATCAGTGCATGATAGCCACGTGATCAGTGCATGATCAGACACGATCAGTGCATGATCAGTCACGTGATCAGTGCATGATCATTTACGTGATCAGTGCATGATCAGTCACGTGACCAGTATATGGTAGCTACGTGATCAGTCCATGACAGCCACGTGATCAGTGCATGATAGCCACGTGATGTGTGCATGAGTTACGTGATCAGTGTATGATCAGCCACGTGATCAGTGCATGAGTGCCACGTGATCAGTGCATGATATGTCACGTGACAGTGTGTGATCAGCCACGTGATCAGTGCATGATCAGCCACGTGATCAGTGCATGATCAGTTACGTGATCAGTGCGATCAGCCACGTGATCAGTGCATGGTCAGACACGTGAACAGTGTATGATCAGCCACGTGATCAGTGCATGATATCCAAGTGATCAGTGCATGATCATCACGTGATCAGTGCATGATCAGCCACGTGATCAGTGCATGATCAGTCACGTGATCAGGGCCTGCTGAGCTGCGTGATTACTGTCTGCTCATCTGCTTGACAATTGCCAGCTGAGCTGCACGATTCCTGCCTGTCATCTGCTTGACAATTGCCAGCTGTGCTGCATTCCTGCCTGCTCAGCTGCTTGATTATTGCCAGCTGAGCAGCATGATTCCTCACACCTGAGTTCCATGATTATTGCCTGCTGACTGTTTGATTCGTGCCTACTCAGCTCTTTGTTTATTGCCTCCAGAGGCACATGATCAGTGTATGATAGCAAACATGATCAGTGCATGATCAGTCACATGATCAGTGCCATTAAGTCACGTGATCAGTACATGATAGTCATGTGATCAGTGCATGATCAGTCACGTGATCAGTGCATGATCAGCCACGTGATCAGTGCATGATCAGTCACGTGATCAGTGTATGATCAGCCACGTGATCAGTGCATGGGCAGTCATGTGATCAGTGCATGATATAGACGTGATCAGTGCATGATCAGTCACGTGATCAGTGCATGATAGCCACGTGATCAGTGCATGATCAGTCACCTGATCAGTGCATGATCAGTCACGTGACCAGTGCATGATAGCTACATGATCATGCATGATCAGCCACGTGATAGTGCATGATAGCCACGTGATCAGTGCATGATCAGTCACGTGATCAGTGCATGATCAGTCACGTGACCAGTACATGGTAGCTGCGTGATCATGCATGATCAGCCACGTGATCAGTGCATGATAGCCACGTGATCAGTGCATGATCAGTCACGTGATCAGTGCATGATCAGTCACGTGATCAGTGCATGATCATTACGTGATCAGTGCATGATCAGTCACGTGATCAGTATATGGTAGCTACGTGATCAGTGCATGACAGCCACGTGATCAGTGCATGATAGCCACGTGATGTGTGCATGAGTTACGTGATCAGTGTATGATCAGCCACGTGATCAGTGCATGAGTGCCACGTGATCAGTGCATGATATGTCACGTGACAGTGTGTGATCAGCCACGTGATCAGTGCATGATCAGCCACGTGATCAGTGCATGATCAGTCACGTGAGCAGTGTATGATCAGCCACGTGATCAGTGCATGGTCAGACACGTGAACAGTGTATGATCAGCCACGTGATCAGTGCATGATATCCAAGTGATCAGTGCATGATCATCACGTGATCAGTGTATGATCAGCCACGTGAACAGTGCATGCTCAGTCACGTGATCAGGGCCTGCTGAGCTGCGTGATTACTGTCTGCTCATCTGCTTGACAATTGCCAGCTGAGCTGCACGATTCCTGCCTGTCATCTGCTTGACAATTGCCAGCTGTGCTGCGTAATTCCTGCCTGCTCAGCTGCTTGATTATTGCCAGCTGAGCAGCATGATTCCTCACACCTGAGTTCCATGATTATTGCCTGCTGACTGTTTGATTCGTGCCTACTCAGCTCTTTGTTTATTGCCTCCAGAGGCACATGATCAGTGTATGATAGCAAACATGATCAGCGCATGATCAGTCACATGATCAGCGCCATTAAGTCACGTGATCACTACATGATAGTCATGTGATCAGTCCATGCTCAGTCACGGTATCAGTGCATGATCAGCCACGTGATCAGTGCATGATCTGTCACAAGATTAGTGTATGATCATCCACGTGATCAGTGCATGGGCAGTCATGTGATCAGTGCATGATATAGACGTGATCAGTGCATGATCAGTCTCGTGATCAGTGCATGATAGCCACGTGATCAGTGCATGATCAGTCACCTGATGGGTGTATGATCATTCACGTGACCTGTACATGGTAGCTACATGATCATTGCATGATCAGCCACGTGAGTAGTGCATGATAGCCACGTGATCAGTGCATGATCAGTCACGTGATCAGTGCATGATCAGTCATGCACAGTACATGGTAGCTGCGTGATCATGCATGATCAGCCACGTGATCAGTGCATGATAGCCACGTGATCAGTGCATGATCAGACACGTGATCAGTGCATGATCAGTCACGTGATCAGTGCATGATCAGCCACGTGATCAGTGCATGATCAGCACGTGATCAGTGCATGATCAGTCACGTGATCAGTGCATGATCAGTTATGTGATCAGTGCATGATCAGCCACGTGATCAGTGCATGATCAGCCACGTGATCAGTGCATGATCAATTACGTGATCAGTGCATGATCAGTCACGTGATCAGTACATGGTAGCTACGTGATCATTGCATGATCAGCCACGTGATCAGTGCATGATAGCCACGTGATCAGTGCATGATAGCCACGTGATCAGTGCATGATAAGTCATGTGATACGTGTGTGATCAGCCACGTGATCAGTGCATGATATCCACGTGATCAGTGCATGACAGCCACGTGATCAGTGCATGAGAGCCACGTGATCAGTGCATGATCAGTCACGTGATACATGTGTGATCAGCCACGTGATCAGTGCATGATGAGCCACGTGATCAGTGCAGGAACAATTACGTGATCAGTGCATGATCAGTCACGTGACCAGTACATGGTTGCTACGTGATCGTTGCATGATCAGCCACGTGAGCAGAGCATGATAGCCACGTGATCAGTGCATGATCAGTCACGTGATCAGTACATGATCAGTCACGTAAACAGTGCATGATCATTTACGTGATCTTTGCATGATCAGTCACGTGACCAGTATATGGTAGCTACGTGATCATTCCATGACGAGCCACGTGAGCAGTGCATGATAGCCACGTGATGTGTGCATGAGTTACGTGAGCAGAGTATGATCAGCCACGTGATCAGTGCATGAGTGCCACGTGATCAGTGCATGATATGTCACGTGACAGGTGTGTGATCAGCCACGTGAACAGTGCATGTTCAGCCACGTGATCAGTGCATGATAGCCACGTGATCAGTGCATGATCAGTTACGTGAGCAGTGTATGATCAGCCACGTGATCAGTGCATGGTCAGACACGTGAACAGTGTATGATCAGCCACGTGATCAGTGCATGATATCCAAGTGATCAGTGCATGATCATCACGTGATCAGTGTATGATCAGCCACGTGAACAGTGCATGCTCAGTCACGTGATCTGGGCCTGCTGAGCTGCGTGATTACTGTCTGCTCATCTGCTTGACAATTGCCAGCTGAGCTGCACGATTCCTGCCTGTCATCTGCTTGACAATTGCCAGCTGTGCTGCGTAATTCCTGCCTGCTCAGCTGCTTGATTATTGCCAGCTGAGCAGCATGATTCCTCACACCTGAGTTCCATGATTATTGCCTGCTGACTGTTTGATTCGTGCCTACTCAGCTCTTTGTTTATTGCCTCCAGAGGCACATGATCAGTGTATGATAGCAAACATGATCAGCGCATGATCAGTCACATGATCAGCGCCATTAAGTCACGTGATCACTACATGATAGTCATGTGTCATCATGCTCAGTCACGGTATCAGTGCATGATCAGCCACGTGATCAGTGCATGATCTGTCACATGATTAGTGTATGATTCATCCACGTGAGTCCATGATCATGTGATCAGTGCATGATATGACGTGATCAGTGCATGATCAGTCTCGTGATCAGTGCATGATAGCCACGTGATCAGTGCATGATAGCACCTGATCAGTGCATGATCAGTCACGTGACCTGTACATTAGTCACGTGATCATTACATGATAGCCACGTGATCAGTGCATGATCAGCCACGTGATCAGTGCATGATCAGCCACGTGATCAGTGCATGATCAGTCACGTGATTAGTGCATGATCAGCCACGTGATCAGTGCATGGCAGCCACGTGATCAGTGCATGATAGCCACGTGATCAGTGCATGATCAGTCACGTGATCAGTGCATGATCAGCCACGTGATCAGTGCATGATCAGTCACGTGATCAGTGCATGATCAGCCACGTGATCAGTGCATGACCAGGCACGTGATCAGTGCATGTCCAGCCAAGTGATCAGTGCATGATAGCCACGTGATCAGTGCATGATCAGTCACGTGATCAGTGCATGATCAGTTATGTGATCAGTGCATGATCAGCCACGTGATCAGTGCATGATCAGCCACGTGATCAGTGCATGATCAATCACGTGATCAGTGCATGATCAGTCACGTGACCAGTACATGGTAGCTACGTGATCATTGCATGATCAGCCACGTGATCAGTGCATGATAGCCACGTGATCAGTGCATGATAGCCACGTGATCAGTGCATGATCAGTCATGTGATACGTGTGTGATCAGCCACGTGATCAGTGCATGATATCCACGTGATCAGTGCATGACAGCCACGTGATCAGTGCATGAGAGCCACGTGATCAGTGCATGATCAGTCACGTGATACATGTGTGATCAGCCACGTGATCAGTGCATGATGAGCCACGTGATCAGTGCAGGATCAATTACGTGATCAGTGCATGATCAGTCACGTGACCAGTACATGGTTGCTACGTGATCGTGCATGATCAGCCACGTGAGCAGAGCATGATAGCCACGTGATCAGTGCATGATCAGTCACGTGATCAGTACATGATCAGTCACGTGAACAGTGCATGATCATTTACGTGATCTTTGCATGATCAGTCACGTGACCAGTATATGGTTGCTACGTGATCATTCCATGACAGCCACGTGAGCAGTGCATGATAGCCACGTGATGTGTGCATGAGTTACGTGAGCAGTGTATGATCAGCCACGTGATCAGTGCATGAGTGCCACGTGATCAGTGCATGATATGTCACGTGACAGTGTGTGATCAGCCACGTGAACAGTGCATGATCAGCCACGTGATCAGTGCATGATAGCCACGTGATCAGTGCATGATCAGTTACGTGAGCAGTGTATGATCAGCCACGTGATCAGTGCATGGTCAGACACGTGAACAGTGTATGATCAGCCACGTGATCAGTGCATGATATCCAAGTGATCAGTGCATGATCATCACGTGATCAGTGTATGATCAGCCACGTGAACAGTGCATGCTCAGTCACGTGATCTGGGCCTGCTGAGCTGCGTGATTACTGTCTGCTCATCTGCTTGACAATTGCCAGCTGAGCTGCACGATTCCTGCCTGTCATCTGCTTGACAATTGCCAGCTGTGCTGCGTAATTCCTGCCTGCTCAGCTGCTTGATTATTGCCAGCTGAGCAGCATGATTCCTCACACCTGAGTTCCATGATTATTGCCTGCTGACTGTTTGATTCGTGCCTACTCAGCTCTTTGTTTATTGCCTCCAGAGGCACATGATCAGTGTATGATAGCAAACATGATCAGCGCATGATCAGTCACATGATCAGCGCCATTAAGTCACGTGATCACTACATGATAGTCATGTGATCAGTCCATGCTCAGTCACGGTATCAGTGCATGATCAGCCACGTGATCAGTGCATGATCTGTCACAAGATTAGTGTATGATCATCCACGTGATCAGTGCATGGGCAGTCATGTGATCAGTGCATGATATAGACGTGATCAGTGCATGATCAGTCTCGTGATCAGTGCATGATAGCCACGTGATCAGTGCATGATCAGTCACCTGATGGGTGTATGATCATTCACGTGACCTGTACATGGTAGCTACATGATCATTGCATGATCAGCCACGTGAGTAGTGCATGATAGCCACGTGATCAGTGCATGATCAGTCACGTGATCAGTGCATGATCAGTCATGTGACCAGTACATGGTAGCTGCGTGATCAGTGCATGATCAGCCACGTGAGCAGTGCATGATAGCCACGTGATCAGTGCATGATCAGACACGTGATCAGTGCATGATCAGTCACGTGATCAGTGCATGATCAGCCACGTGATCAGTGCATGATCAGTCACGTGATCAGTGCATGATCAGCCACGTGATCAGTGCATGATCAGCCACGTGATCAGTGCATGATCAGCCACGTGATCAGTGCATGATCAGTCACGTGATCAGTGCATGATCAGCCACGTGATCAGTGCATGATCAGCCACGTGATCAGTGCATGATCAGCCACGTGATCAGTGCATGATCAGTCACGTGATCAGTGCATGATCATTACGTGATCAGTGCATGATCAGCCACGTGATCAGTGCATGATAGCCACGTGATCAGTGCATGATCAGCCACGTGATCAGTGCATGATCAGCCACGTGATCAGTGCATGATAGCCACGTGATCAGTGCATGATAGCCACGTGATCATGCATGATCAGCCACGTGATCAGTGCATGATCAGCCACGTGATCAGTGCATGATCAGCCACGTGATCAGTGCATGATCAGCCACGTGATCAGTGCGATCAGACACGTGATCAGTGCATGATCAGTCACGTGATCAGTGCATGATCAGCCACGTGATCAGTGCATGATTGCCACGTGATCAGTGCATGATCAGCCACGTGATCAGTGCATGATCAGTCACGTGATCAGTACATGATCAGTCACGTGATCAGCATGATCAGTTACGTGATCAGTGCATGATCAGCCACGTGATCAGTGCATGATCAGCCACGTGATCAGTGCATGATCAATCACGTGATCAGTGCATGATCAGTCACGTGATCGTGCATGGAGCTACGTGATATGATCAGCCACGTGATCAGTGCATGATAGCCACGTGATCAGTGCATGATAGCCACGTGATCAGTGCATGATCAGTCATGTGATACGTGATCAGCCACGTGATCAGTGCATGATAGCCACGTGATCAGTGCATGACAGTCACGTGACAGTGTGATCAGCCACGTGATCAGTGCATGATCAGTCACGTGATACAGTGTGATCAGCCACGTGATCAGTGCATGATAGCCACGTGATCAGTGCATGATCAATCACGTGATCAGTGCATGATCAGTCACGTGATCAGTACATGGTTGCTACGTGATCGTTGCATGATAGCCACGTGATCAGTGCATGATAGCCACGTGGTCAGTGCATGATCAGCCACGTGATCAGTGCATGATCAGTCACGTGAACAGTGCATGATCATTTACGTGATCTTTGCATGATCAGTCACGTGACAGTATATGGTTGCCGATCACGCATGATCAGCCACGTGATCAGTGCATGATAGCCACGTGATCAGTGCATGAGTCACGTGATCAGTGCATGATCAGTCACGTGATCAGTGCATGATCAGCCACGTGATCAGTGCATGATCTGTCACGGACAGTGTATGATCAGCCACGTGATCAGTGCATGACAGCCACGTGATCAGTGCATGATAGCCACGTGATCAGTGCATGATCAGTCACGTGATCAGTGCATGATCAGCCACGTGATCAGTGCATGATCAGACACGTGATCAGTGTATGATCAGTCACGTGATCAGTGCATGATAGCCACGTGATCAGTGCATGATCAGCCACGTGATCAGTGCATGATAGCCACGTGATCAGTGCATGATCAGTCACGTGATCAGTGCATGATCAGCTGCGTGATACAGTCTGCATCTGATGACAGCCACGTGAGCTGCAGTGCCTGTCATCTGTGACAATTGATCAGTGCATGATCAGTCACGTGATCAGTGCATGATCAGCCACGTGATCAGTGCATGATCAGTCACACGTGATCCATGTGCATGATCGTGATCGTGATCAGTGCATGATCAGGCACGTGATCAGTGTATGATAGCACGTGATCAGTGCATGATCAGTCACGTGATCAGTGCATGATCAGTCACGTGATCAGTACATGATAGCCACGTGATCAGTGCATGATCAGTCACGTGATCAGTGCATGATCAGCCACGTGATCAGTGCATGATCTCCACGTGATCAGTGCATGATCAGCCACGTGATCAGTGCATGAGCAGCCACGTGATCAGTGCATGATATCACGTGATCAGTGCATGATCAGTCACGTGATCAGTGCATGATAGCCACGTGATCAGTGCATGATCAGTCACGTGATCAGTGCATGATCAGCCACGTGACCAGTACATGGTAGCTACATGATCATTGCATGATCAGCCACGTGATCAGTGCATGATAGCCACGTGATCAGTGCATGATCAGTCACGTGATCAGTGCATGATCAGTCACGTGACCAGTACATGGTAGCTACGTGATCAGTGCATGATCAGCCACGTGAGCAGTGCATGATAGCCACGTGATCAGTGCATGATCAGTCACGTGATCAGTGCATGATCAGTCACGTGATCAGTGCATGATCAGCCACGTGATCAGTGCATGATCAGTCACGTGAGCAGTGCATGATCAGCCACGTGATCAGTGCATGATCAGCCACGTGATCAGTGCATGATCAGCCACGTGATCAGTGCATGATCAGCCACGTGATCAGTGCATGATCAGCCACGTGATCAGTGCATGATCAGCCACGTGATCAGTGCATGATCAGTTACAGTGCATGATCAGCACGTGATCAGTGCATGATCAGCCACGTGATCAGTGCATGGTCAGACACGTGAACAGTGTATGATCAGCCACGTGATCAGTGCATGATATCCAAGTGATCAGTGCATGATCATCACGTGATCAGTGTATGATCAGCCACGTGAACAGTGCATGCTCAGTCACGTGATCTGGGCCTGCTGAGCTGCGTGATTACTGTCTGCTCATCTGCTTGACAATTGCCAGCTGAGCTGCACGATTCCTGCCTGTCATCTGCTTGACAATTGCCAGCTGTGCTGCGTAATTCCTGCCTGCTCAGCTGCTTGATTATTGCCAGCTGAGCAGCATGATTCCTCACACCTGAGTTCCATGATTATTGCCTGCTGACTGTTTGATTCGTGCCTACTCAGCTCTTTGTTTATTGCCTCCAGAGGCACATGATCAGTGTATGATAGCAAACATGATCAGTGCATGATCAGTCACATGATCAGCGCCATTAAGTCACGTGATCACTACATGATAGTCATGTGATCAGTCCATGCTCAGTCACGGTATCAGTGCATGATCAGCCACGTGATCAGTGCATGATCTGTCACAAGATTAGTGTATGATCATCCACGTGATCAGTGCATGGGCAGTCATGTGATCAGTGCATGATATAGACGTGATCAGTGCATGATCAGTCTCGTGATCAGTGCATGATAGCCACGTGATCAGTGCATGATCAGTCACCTGATGGGTGTATGATCATTCACGTGACCTGTACATGGTAGCTACATGATCATTGCATGATCAGCCACGTGAGTAGTTCATGATAGCCACGTGATCACTGCATGATCAGTCACGTGATCAGTGCATGATCAGTCATGTGACCAGTACATGGTAGCTGCGTGATCATGGCATGATCAGCCACGTGAGCAGTGCATGATAGCCACGTGATCAGTGCATGATCAGACACGTGATCAGTGCATGATCAGTCACGTGATCAGTGCATGATCAGCCACGTGATCAGTGCATGATCAGTCACGTGATCAGTGCATGATCAGCCACGTGATCAGTGCATGATCAGCCACGTGATCAGTGCATGATCAGTCACGTGATCAGTGCATGATCAGTCACGTGATCAGTGCATGATCAGCCACGTGATCAGTGCATGATCAGCCACATGATCAGTGCATGATCAATTACGTGATCAGTGCATGATCAGTCACGTGACCAGTACATGGTAGCTACGTGATCATTGCATGATCAGCCACGTGATCAGTGCATGATAGCCACGTGATCAGTGCATGATAGCCACGTGATCAGTGCATGATCAGTCATGTGATACGTGTGTGATCAGCCACGTGATCAGTGCATGATATCCACGTGATCAGTGCATGACAGCCACGTGATCAGTGCATGAGAGCCACGTGATCAGTGCATGATCAGTCACGTGATACATGTGTGATCAGCCACGTGATCAGTGCATGATGAGCCACGTGATCAGTGCAGGATCAATTACGTGATCAGTGCATGATCAGTCACGTGACCAGTACATGGTTGCTACGTGATCGTGCATGATCAGCCACGTGAGCAGTGCATGATAGCCACGTGATCAGTGCATGATCAGTCACGTGATCAGTACATGATCAGTCACGTGAACAGTGCATGATCATTTACGTGATTTGCATGATCAGTCACGTGACCAGTATATGGTTGCTACGTGATCATTCCATGACAGCCACGTGAGCAGTGCATGATAGCCACGTGATGTGCATGAGTTACGTGAGCAGAGTATGATCAGCCACGTGATCAGTGCATGAGTGCCACGTGATCAGTGCATGATATGTCACGTGACAGGTGTGTGATCAGCCACGTGAACAGTGCATGTTCAGCCACGTGATCAGTGCATGATAGCCACGTGATCAGTGCATGATCAGTTACGTGAGCAGTGTATGATCAGCCACGTGATCAGTGCATGGTCAGACACGTGAACAGTGTATGATCAGCCACGTGATCAGTGCATGATATCCAAGTGATCAGTGCATGATCATCACGTGATCAGTGTATGATCAGCCACGTGAACAGTGCATGCTCAGTCACGTGATCTGGGCCTGCTGAGCTGCGTGATTACTGTCTGCTCATCTGCTTGACAATTGCCAGCTGAGCTGCACGATTCCTGCCTGTCATCTGCTTGACAATTGCCAGCTGTGCTGCGATTCCTGCCTGCTCAGCTGCTTGATTATTGCCAGCTGAGCAGCATGATTCCTCACACCTGAGTTCCATGATTATTGCCTGCTGACTGTTTGATTCGTGCCTACTCAGCTCTTTGTTTATTGCCTCCAGAGGCACATGATCAGTGTATGATAGCAAACATGATCAGCGCATGATCAGTCACATGATCAGCGCCATTAAGTCACGTGATCACTACATGATAGTCATGTGATCAGTCCATGCTCAGTCACGTATCAGTGCATGATCAGCCACGTGATCAGTGCATGATCTGTCACAAGATTAGTGTATGATCATCCACGTGATCAGTGCATGGGCAGTCATGTGATCAGTGCATGATATAGACGTGATCAGTGCATGATCAGTCTCGTGATCAGTGCATGATAGCCACGTGATCAGTGCATGATCAGTCACCTGATGGGTGTATGATCATTCACGTGACCTGTACATGGTAGCTACATGATCATTGCATGATCAGCCACGTGAGTAGTGCATGATAGCCACGTGATCACTGCATGATCAGTCACGTGATCAGTGCATGATCAGCCACGTGATCAGTGCATGATCAGTCACATGATCAGTGCATGATCAGCCACGTGATCAGTGCATGATCAGTCACGTGATCAGTGCATGATATAGACGTGATCAGTGCATGATCAGTCGTGATCAGTGCATGATAGCCACGTGATCAGTGCATGATCAGTCACGTGATCAGTGCATGATCAGTCACGTGATCAGTGCATGATAGCTACGTGATCAGTGCATGATCAGCCACGTGATCAGTGCATGATAGCCACGTGATCAGTGCATGATCAGTCACGTGATCAGTGCATGATCAGTCATGATCAGTACATGATAGCCACGTGATCAGTGCATGATCAGCCACGTGATCAGTGCATGATAGCCACGTGATCAGTGCATGATCACGTGATCAGTGCATGATCAGTCACGTGATCAGTGCATGATCAGTCACGTGATCAGTGCATGATCAGTCACGTGATCAGTGCATGATCAGCCACGTGATCAGTGCATGATCAGTCACGTGATCAGTGCATGATCAGCCACGTGATCAGTGCATGATAGCCACGTGATCAGTGCATGATCAGTCACGTGATCAGTGCATGATCAGTCACGTGATCAGTGCATGATCAGCCACGTGATCAGTGCATGATCAGCCACGTGATCAGTGCATGATCAATTACGTGATCAGTGCATGATCAGTCACGTGATCAGTGCATGGTAGCACGTGATCATTGCATGATCAGCCACGTGATCAGTGCATGATAGCCACGTGATCAGTGCATGATAGCCACGTGATCAGTGCATGATCAGTCATGTGATACGTGTGATCAGCCACGTGATCAGTGCATGATATCCACGTGATCAGTGCATGACAGCCACGTGATCAGTGCATGAGAGCCACGTGATCAGTGCATGATCAGTCACGTGATACATGTGTGATCAGCCACGTGATCAGTGCATGATGAGCCACGTGATCAGTGCAGGATCAATTACGTGATCAGTGCATGATCAGTCACGTGACCAGTACATGGTTGCTACGTGATCGTTGCATGATCAGCCACGTGAGCAGAGCATGATAGCCACGTGATCAGTGCATTATCAGTCACGTGATCAGTACATGATCAGTCACGTGAACAGTGCATGATCATTTACGTGATCTGTGCATGATCAGTCACGTGACCAGTATATGGTAGCTACGTGATCATTCCATGACGAGCCACGTGAGCAGTGCATGATAGCCACGTGATGTGTGCATGAGTTACGTGAGCAGAGTATGATCAGCCACGTGATCAGTGCATGAGTGCCACGTGATCAGTGCATGATATGTCACGTGACAGGTGTGTGATCAGCCACGTGAACAGTGCATGTTCAGCCACGTGATCAGTGCATGATAGCCACGTGATCAGTGCATGATCAGTTACGTGATCAGTGTATGATCAGCCACGTGATCAGTGCATGGTCAGACACGTGAACAGTGTATGATCAGCCACGTGATCAGTGCATGATATCCAAGTGATCAGTGCATGATCATCACGTGATCAGTGTATGATCAGCCACGTGAACAGTGCATGCTCAGTCACGTGATCTGGGCCTGCTGAGCTGCGTGATTACTGTCTGCTCATCTGCTTGACAATTGCCAGCTGAGCTGCACGATTCCTGCCTGTCATCTGCTTGACAATTGCCAGCTGTGCTGCGTAATTCCTGCCTGCTCAGCTGCTTGATTATTGCCAGCTGAGCAGCATGATTCCTCACACCTGAGTTCCATGATTATTGCCTGCTGACTGTTTGATTCGTGCCTACTCAGCTCTTTGTTTATTGCCTCCAGAGGCACATGATCAGTGTATGATAGCAAACATGATCAGCGCATGATCAGTCACATGATCAGCGCCATTAAGTCACGTGATCACTACATGATAGTCATGTGATCAGTCCATGCTCAGTCACGGTATCAGTGCATGATCAGCCACGTGATCAGTGCATGATCTGTCACAAGATTAGTGTATGATCATCCACGTGATCAGTGCATGGGCAGTCATGTGATCAGTGCATGATATAGACGTGATCAGTGCATGATCAGTCTCGTGATCAGTGCATGATAGCCACGTGATCAGTGCATGATCAGTCACCTGATGGGTGTATGATCATTCACGTGACCTGTACATGGTAGCTACATGATCATTGCATGATCAGCCACGTGAGTAGTGCATGATAGCCACGTGATCACTGCATGATCAGTCACGTGATCAGTGCATGATCAGTCATGTGACCAGTACATGGTAGCTGCGTGATCATGGCATGATCAGCCACGTGATCAGTGCATGATAGCCACGTGATCAGTGCATGATCAGACACGTGATCAGTGCATGATCAGTCACGTGATCAGTGCATGATCAGCCACGTGATCAGTGCATGATCATCACGTGATCAGTGCATGATCAGCCACGTGATCAGTGCATGATCAGCCACATGATCAGTGCATGATCAATTACGTGATCAGTGCATGATCAGTCACGTGATCAGTACATGGTAGCTACGTGATCATTGCATGATCAGCCACGTGATCAGTGCATGATAGCCACGTGATCAGTGCATGATAGCCACGTGATCAGTGCATGATCAGTCATGTGATACGTGTGTGATCAGCCACGTGATCAGTGCATGATATCCACGTGATCAGTGCATGACAGCCACGTGATCAGTGCATGAGAGCCACGTGATCAGTGCATGATCAGTCACGTGATACATGTGTGATCAGCCACGTGATCAGTGCATGATGAGCCACGTGATCAGTGCATGATCAATTACGTGATCAGTGCATGATCAGTCACGTGACCAGTACATGGTTGCTACGTGATCGTTGCATGATCAGCCACGTGAGCAGTGCATGATAGCCACGTGATCAGTGCATGATCAGTCACGTGATCAGTACATGATCAGTCACGTGAACAGTGCATGATCATTTACGTGATCTGTGCATGATCAGTCACGTGACCAGTATATGGTTGCTACGTGATCATTCCATGACGAGCCACGTGAGCAGTGCATGATAGCCACGTGATGTGCATGAGTTACGTGAGCAGAGTATGATCAGCCACGTGATCAGTGCATGAGTGCCACGTGATCAGTGCATGATATGTCACGTGACAGGTGTGTGATCAGCCACGTGAACAGTGCATGTTCAGCCACGTGATCAGTGCATGATAGCCACGTGATCAGTGCATGATCAGTTACGTGAGCAGTGTATGATCAGCCACGTGATCAGTGCATGGTCAGACACGTGAACAGTGTATGATCAGCCACGTGATCAGTGCATGATATCCAAGTGATCAGTGCATGATCATCACGTGATCAGTGTATGATCAGCCACGTGAACAGTGCATGCTCAGTCACGTGATCTGGGCCTGCTGAGCTGCGTGATTACTGTCTGCTCATCTGCTTGACAATTGCCAGCTGAGCTGCACGATTCCTGCCTGTCATCTGCTTGACAATTGCCAGCTGTGCTGCGTAATTCCTGCCTGCTCAGCTGCTTGATTATTGCCAGCTGAGCAGCATGATTCCTCACACCTGAGTTCCATGATTATTGCCTGCTGACTGTTTGATTCGTGCCTACTCAGCTCTTTGTTTATTGCCTCCAGAGGCACATGATCAGTGTATGATAGCAAACATGATCAGCGCATGATCAGTCACATGATCAGCGCCATTAAGTCACGTGATCACTACATGATAGTCATGTGATCAGTCCATGCTCAGTCACGGTATCAGTGCATGATCAGCCACGTGATCAGTGCATGATCTGTCACATGATTAGTGTATGATCATCCACGTGATCAGTGCATGGGCAGTCATGTGATCAGTGCATGATATAGACGTGATCAGTGCATGATCAGTCTCGTGATCAGTGCATGATAGCCACGTGATCAGTGCATGATCAGTCACCTGATGGGTGTATGATCATTCACGTGACCTGTACATGGTAGCTACATGATCATTGCATGATCAGCCACGTGAGTAGTGCATGATAGCCACGTGATCAGTGCATGATCAGTCACGTGATCAGTGCATGATCAGTCATGTGACCAGTACATGGTAGCTGCGTGATCATGCATGATCAGCCACGTGAGCAGTGCATGATAGCCACGTGATCAGTGCATGATCAGTCACGTGATCAGTGCATGATCAGTCACGTGATCAGTGCATGATCAGCCACGTGATCAGTGCATGATCAGGCACGTGATCAGTGCATGATCAGCCACGTGATCAGTGCATGATAGCCACGTGATCAGTGCATGATCAGTCACGTGATCAGTGCATGATCAGTCACGTGATCAGTGCATGATCAGCCACGTGATCAGTGCATGATCAGCCACGTGATCAGTGCATGATCAATTACGTGATCAGTGCATGATCAGTCACGTGATCAGTACATGGTAGCTACGTGATCATTGCATGATCAGCCACGTGATCAGTGCATGATAGCCACGTGATCAGTGCATGATAGCCACGTGATCAGTGCATGATCAGTCATGTGATACGTGTGATCAGCCACGTGATCAGTGCATGATATCCACGTGATCAGTGCATGACAGCCACGTGATCAGTGCATGAGAGCCACGTGATCAGTGCATGATCAGTCACGTGATACATGTGTGATCAGCCACGTGATCAGTGCATGATGAGCCACGTGATCAGTGCATGATCAATTACGTGATCAGTGCATGATCAGTCACGTGACCAGTACATGGTTGCTACGTGATCGTTGCATGATCAGCCACGTGAGCAGTGCATGATAGCCACGTGATCAGTGCATGATCAGTCACGTGATCAGTACATGATCAGTCACGTGAACAGTGCATGATCATTTACGTGATCAGTGCATGATCAGTCACGTGACCAGTATATGGTTGCTACGTGATCATTCCATGACAGCCACGTGAGCAGTGCATGATAGCCACGTGATGTGTGCATGAGTTACGTGAGCAGAGTATGATCAGCCACGTGATCAGTGCATGAGTGCCACGTGATCAGTGCATGATATGTCACGTGACAGGTGTGTGATCAGCCACGTGAACAGTGCATGTTCAGCCACGTGATCAGTGCATGATAGCCACGTGATCAGTGCATGATCAGTTACGTGAGCAGTGTATGATCAGCCACGTGATCAGTGCATGGTCAGACACGTGAACAGTGTATGATCAGCCACGTGATCAGTGCATGATATCCAAGTGATCAGTGCATGATCATCACGTGATCAGTGTATGATCAGCCACGTGAACAGTGCATGCTCAGTCACGTGATCTGGGCCTGCTGAGCTGCGTGATTACTGTCTGCTCATCTGCTTGACAATTGCCAGCTGAGCTGCACGATTCCTGCCTGTCATCTGCTTGACAATTGCCAGCTGTGCTGCGTAATTCCTGCCTGCTCAGCTGCTTGATTATTGCCAGCTGAGCAGCATGATTCCTCACACCTGAGTTCCATGATTATTGCCTGCTGACTGTTTGATTCGTGCCTACTCAGCTCTTTGTTTATTGCCTCCAGAGGCACATGATCAGTGTATGATAGCAAACATGATCAGCGCATGATCAGTCACATGATCAGCGCCATTAAGTCACGTGATCACTACATGATAGTCATGTGATCAGTCCATGCTCAGTCACGGTATCAGTGCATGATCAGCCACGTGATCAGTGCATGATCTGTCACATGATTAGTGTATGATCATCCACGTGATCAGTGCATGGGCAGTCATGTGATCAGTGCATGATATAGACGTGATCAGTGCATGATCAGTCTCGTGATCAGTGCATGATAGCCACGTGATCAGTGCATGATCAGTCACCTGATGGGTGTATGATCATTCACGTGACCTGTACATGGTAGCTACATGATCATTGCATGATCAGCCACGTGAGTAGTGCATGATAGCCACGTGATCAGTGCATGATCAGTCACGTGATCAGTGCATGATCAGTCATGTGACCAGTACATGGTAGCTGCGTGATCATGCATGATCAGCCACGTGATCAGTGCATGATAGCCACGTGATCAGTGCATGATCAGTCACGTGATCAGTGCATGATCAGTCACGTGATCAGTGCATGATCAGCCACGTGATCAGTGCATGATCAGGCACGTGATCAGTGTATGATCAGCCACGTGATCAGTGCATGATAGCCACGTGATCAGTGCATGATCAGTCACGTGATCAGTGCATGATCAGTTACGTGATCAGTGCATGATCAGCCACGTGATCAGTGCATGATCAGCCACGTGATCAGTGCATGATCAATTACGTGATCAGTGCATGATCAGTCACGTGACCAGTACATGGTAGCTACGTGATCATTGCATGATCAGCCACGTGATCAGTGCATGATAGCCACGTGATCAGTGCATGATAGCCACGTGATCAGTGCATGATCAGTCATGTGATACGTGTGTGATCAGCCACGTGATCAGTGCATGATATCCACGTGATCAGTGCATGACAGCCACGTGATCAGTGCATGATAGCCACGTGATCAGTGCATGATCAGTCACGTGATACATGTGTGATCAGCCACGTGATCAGTGCATGATGAGCCACGTGATCAGTGCATGATCAATTACGTGATCAGTGCATGATCAGTCACGTGACCAGTACATGGTTGCTACGTGATCGTTGCATGATCAGCCACGTGAGCAGTGCATGATAGCCACGTGATCAGTGCATGATCAGTCACGTGATCAGTACATGATCAGTCACGTGAACAGTGCATGATCATTTACGTGATCTGTGCATGATCAGTCACGTGACCAGTATATGGTAGCTACGTGATCATTCCATGACGAGCCACGTGAGCAGTGCATGATAGCCACGTGATGTGTGCATGAGTTACGTGAGCAGAGTATGATCAGCCACGTGATCAGTGCATGAGTGCCACGTGATCAGTGCATGATATGTCACGTGACAGGTGTGTGATCAGCCACGTGAACAGTGCATGTTCAGCCACGTGATCAGTGCATGATAGCCACGTGATCAGTGCATGATCAGTTACGTGAGCAGTGTATGATCAGCCACGTGATCAGTGCATGGTCAGACACGTGAACAGTGTATGATCAGCCACGTGATCAGTGCATGATATCCAAGTGATCAGTGCATGATCATCACGTGATCAGTGTATGATCAGCCACGTGAACAGTGCATGCTCAGTCACGTGATCTGGGCCTGCTGAGCTGCGTGATTACTGTCTGCTCATCTGCTTGACAATTGCCAGCTGAGCTGCACGATTCCTGCCTGTCATCTGCTTGACAATTGCCAGCTGTGCTGCGTAATTCCTGCCTGCTCAGCTGCTTGATTATTGCCAGCTGAGCAGCATGATTCCTCACACCTGAGTTCCATGATTATTGCCTGCTGACTGTTTGATTCGTGCCTACTCAGCTCTTTGTTTATTGCCTCCAGAGGCACATGATCAGTGTATGATAGCAAACATGATCAGCGCATGATCAGTCACATGATCAGCGCCATTAAGTCACGTGATCACTACATGATAGTCATGTGATCAGTCCATGCTCAGTCACGGTATCAGTGCATGATCAGCCACGTGATCAGTGCATGATCTGTCACATGATTAGTGTATGATCATCCACGTGATCAGTGCATGGGCAGTCATGTGATCAGTGCATGATATAGACGTGATCAGTGCATGATCAGTCTCGTGATCAGTGCATGATAGCCACGTGATCAGTGCATGATCAGTCACCTGATGGGTGTATGATCATTCACGTGACCTGTACATGGTAGCTACATGATCATTGCATGATCAGCCACGTGAGTAGTGCATGATAGCCACGTGATCAGTGCATGATCAGTCACGTGATCAGTGCATGATCAGTCATGTGACCAGTACATGGTAGCTGCGTGATCATGCATGATCAGCCACGTGAGCAGTGCATGATAGCCACGTGATCAGTGCATGATCAGCACGTGATCAGTGCATGATCAGTCACGTGATCAGTGCATGATCAGCCACGTGATCAGTGCATGATCAGTCACGTGATCAGTGCATGATCAGCCACGTGATCAGTGCATGATCAGCCACGTGATCAGTGCATGATCAATTACGTGATCAGTGCATGATCAGTCACGTGATCAGTACATGTAGCACGTGATCATTGCATGATCAGCCACGTGATCAGTGCATGATAGCCACGTGATCAGTGCATGATAGCCACGTGATCAGTGCATGATCAGTCATGTGATACGTGTGTGATCAGCCACGTGATCAGTGCATGATATCCACGTGATCAGTGCATGACAGCCACGTGATCAGTGCATGAGAGCCACGTGATCAGTGCATGATCAGTCACGTGATACATGTGTGATCAGCCACGTGATCAGTGCATGATGAGCCACGTGATCAGTGCATGATCAATTACGTGATCAGTGCATGATCAGTCACGTGACCAGTACATGGTTGCTACGTGATCGTTGCATGATCAGCCACGTGAGCAGTGCATGATAGCCACGTGATCAGTGCATGATCAGTCACGTGATCAGTACATGATCAGTCACGTGAACAGTGCATGATCATTTACGTGATCAGTGCATGATCAGTCACGTGACCAGTATATGGTTGCTACGTGATCATTCCATGACGAGCCACGTGAGCAGTGCATGATAGCCACGTGATGTGTGCATGAGTTACGTGAGCAGAGTATGATCAGCCACGTGATCAGTGCATGAGTGCCACGTGATCAGTGCATGATATGTCACGTGACAGGTGTGTGATCAGCCACGTGAACAGTGCATGTTCAGCCACGTGATCAGTGCATGATAGCCACGTGATCAGTGCATGATCAGTTACGTGAGCAGTGTATGATCAGCCACGTGATCAGTGCATGGTCAGACACGTGAACAGTGTATGATCAGCCACGTGATCAGTGCATGATATCCAAGTGATCAGTGCATGATCATCACGTGATCAGTGTATGATCAGCCACGTGAACAGTGCATGCTCAGTCACGTGATCTGGGCCTGCTGAGCTGCGTGATTACTGTCTGCTCATCTGCTTGACAATTGCCAGCTGAGCTGCACGATTCCTGCCTGTCATCTGCTTGACAATTGCCAGCTGTGCTGCGTAATTCCTGCCTGCTCAGCTGCTTGATTATTGCCAGCTGAGCAGCATGATTCCTCACACCTGAGTTCCATGATTATTGCCTGCTGACTGTTTGATTCGTGCCTACTCAGCTCTTTGTTTATTGCCTCCAGAGGCACATGATCAGTGTATGATAGCAAACATGATCAGCGCATGATCAGTCACATGATCAGCGCCATTAAGTCACGTGATCACTACATGATAGTCATGTGATCAGTCCATGCTCAGTCACGGTATCAGTGCATGATCAGCCACGTGATCAGTGCATGATCTGTCACATGATTAGTGTATGATCATCCACGTGATCAGTGCATGGGCAGTCATGTGATCAGTGCATGATATAGACGTGATCAGTGCATGATCAGTCTCGTGATCAGTGCATGATAGCCACGTGATCAGTGCATGATCAGTCACCTGATGGGTGTATGATCATTCACGTGACCTGTACATGGTAGCTACATGATCATTGCATGATCAGCCACGTGAGTAGTGCATGATAGCCACGTGATCAGTGCATGATCAGTCACGTGATCAGTGCATGATCAGTCATGTGACCAGTACATGGTAGCTGCGTGATCATGCATGATCAGCCACGTGAGCAGTGCATGATAGCCACGTGATCAGTGCATGATCAGACACGTGATCAGTGCATGATCAGTCACGTGATCAGTGCATGATCAGCCACGTGATCAGTGCATGATCAGGCACGTGATCAGTGCATGATCAGCCACGTGATCAGTGCATGATAGCCACGTGATCAGTGCATGATCAGCCACGTGATCAGTGCATGATCAGTCACGTGATCAGTGCATGATCAGCCACGTGATCAGTGCATGATCAGCCACGTGATCAGTGCATGATCAGCCACGTGATCAGTGCATGATCAGTCACGTGATCAGTGCATGATCAGTACGTGATCATTGCATGATCAGCCACGTGATCAGTGCATGATAGCCACGTGATCAGTGCATGATAGCCACGTGATCAGTGCATGATCAGTCATGTGATCGTGTGTGATCAGCCACGTGATCAGTGCATGATATCCACGTGATCAGTGCATGACAGCCACGTGATCAGTGCATGAGAGCCACGTGATCAGTGCATGATCAGTCACGTGATACATGTGTGATCAGCCACGTGATCAGTGCATGATGAGCCACGTGATCAGTGCATGATCAATTACGTGATCAGTGCATGATCAGTCACGTGACCAGTACATGGTTGCTACGTGATCGTTGCATGATCAGCCACGTGAGCAGTGCATGATAGCCACGTGATCAGTGCATGATCAGTCACGTGATCAGTACATGATCAGTCACGTGAACAGTGCATGATCATTTACGTGATCAGTGCATGATCAGTCACGTGACCAGTATATGGTAGCTACGTGATCATTCCATGACGAGCCACGTGAGCAGTGCATGATAGCCACGTGATGTGTGCATGAGTTACGTGAGCAGAGTATGATCAGCCACGTGATCAGTGCATGAGTGCCACGTGATCAGTGCATGATATGTCACGTGACAGGTGTGTGATCAGCCACGTGAACAGTGCATGTTCAGCCACGTGATCAGTGCATGATAGCCACGTGATCAGTGCATGATCAGTTACGTGAGCAGTGTATGATCAGCCACGTGATCAGTGCATGGTCAGACACGTGAACAGTGTATGATCAGCCACGTGATCAGTGCATGATATCCAAGTGATCAGTGCATGATCATCACGTGATCAGTGTATGATCAGCCACGTGAACAGTGCATGCTCAGTCACGTGATCTGGGCCTGCTGAGCTGCGTGATTACTGTCTGCTCATCTGCTTGACATTGCCAGCTGTGCTGCACGTAATTCCTGCCTGCTCAGCTGCTTGATTATTGCCAGCTGAGCAGCATGATTCCTCACACCTGAGTTCCATGATTATTGCCTGCTGACTGTTTGATTCGTGCCTACTCAGCTCTTTGTTTATTGCCTCCAGAGGCACATGATCAGTGTATGATAGCAAACATGATCAGCGCATGATCAGTCACATGATCAGCGCCATTAAGTCACGTGATCACTACATGATAGTCATGTGATCAGTCCATGCTCAGTCACGGTATCAGTGCATGATCAGCCACGTGATCAGTGCATGATCTGTCACATGATTAGTGTATGATCATCCACGTGATCAGTGCATGGGCAGTCATGTGATCAGTGCATGATATAGACGTGATCAGTGCATGATCAGTCTCGTGATCAGTGCATGATAGCCACGTGATCAGTGCATGATCAGTCACCTGATGGGTGTATGATCATTCACGTGACCTGTACATGGTAGCTACATGATCATTGCATGATCAGCCACGTGAGTAGTGCATGATAGCCACGTGATCAGTGCATGATCAGTCACGTGATCAGTGCATGATCAGTCATGTGACCAGTACATGGTAGCTGCGTGATCATGCATGATCAGCCACGTGAGCAGTGCATGATAGCCACGTGATCAGTGCATGATCAGACACGTGATCAGTGCATGATCAGTCACGTGATCAGTGCATGATCAGCCACGTGATCAGTGCATGATCAGGCACGTGATCAGTGCATGATCAGCCACGTGATCAGTGCATGATAGCCACGTGATCAGTGCATGATCAGTCACGTGATCAGTGCATGATCAGTCACGTGATCAGTGCATGATCAGCCACGTGATCAGTGCATGATCAGCCACGTGATCAGTGCATGATCAATTACGTGATCAGTGCATGATCAGTCACGTGACCAGTACATGGTAGCTACGTGATCATTGCATGATCAGCCACGTGATCAGTGCATGATAGCCACGTGATCAGTGCATGATAGCCACGTGATCAGTGCATGATCAGTCATGTGATACGTGTGTGATCAGCCACGTGATCAGTGCATGATATCCACGTGATCAGTGCATGACAGCCACGTGATCAGTGCATGAGAGCCACGTGATCAGTGCATGATCAGTCACGTGATACATGTGTGATCAGCCACGTGATCAGTGCATGATGAGCCACGTGATCAGTGCATGATCAATTACGTGATCAGTGCATGATCAGTCACGTGACCAGTACATGGTTGCTACGTGATCGTTGCATGATCAGCCACGTGAGCAGTGCATGATAGCCACGTGATCAGTGCATGATCAGTCACGTGATCAGTGCATGATCAGTCACGTGAACAGTGCATGATCATTTACGTGATCAGTGCATGATCAGTCACGTGACCAGTATATGGTTGCTACGTGATCATTCCATGACGAGCCACGTGAGCAGTGCATGATAGCCACGTGATGTGTGCATGAGTTACGTGAGCAGAGTATGATCAGCCACGTGATCAGTGCATGAGTGCCACGTGATCAGTGCATGATATGTCACGTGACAGGTGTGTGATCAGCCACGTGAACAGTGCATGTTCAGCCACGTGATCAGTGCATGATAGCCACGTGATCAGTGCATGATCAGTTACGTGAGCAGTGTATGATCAGCCACGTGATCAGTGCATGGTCAGACACGTGAACAGTGTATGATCAGCCACGTGATCAGTGCATGATATCCAAGTGATCAGTGCATGATCATCACGTGATCAGTGTATGATCAGCCACGTGAACAGTGCATGCTCAGTCACGTGATCTGGGCCTGCTGAGCTGCGTGATTACTGTCTGCTCATCTGCTTGACAATTGCCAGCTGAGCTGCACGATTCCTGCCTGTCATCTGCTTGACAATTGCCAGCTGTGCTGCGTAATTCCTGCCTGCTCAGCTGCTTGATTATTGCCAGCTGAGCAGCATGATTCCTCACACCTGAGTTCCATGATTATTGCCTGCTGACTGTTTGATTCGTGCCTACTCAGCTCTTTGTTTATTGCCTCCAGAGGCACATGATCAGTGTATGATAGCAAACATGATCAGCGCATGATCAGTCACATGATCAGCGCCATTAAGTCACGTGATCACTACATGATAGTCATGTGATCAGTCCATGCTCAGTCACGGTATCAGTGCATGATCAGCCACGTGATCAGTGCATGATCTGTCACATGATTAGTGTATGATCATCCACGTGATCAGTGCATGGGCAGTCATGTGATCAGTGCATGATATAGACGTGATCAGTGCATGATCAGTCTCGTGATCAGTGCATGATAGCCACGTGATCAGTGCATGATCAGTCACCTGATGGGTGTATGATCATTCACGTGACCTGTACATGGTAGCTACATGATCATTGCATGATCAGCCACGTGAGTAGTGCATGATAGCCACGTGATCAGTGCATGATCAGTCACGTGATCAGTGCATGATCAGTCATGTGACCAGTACATGGTAGCTGCGTGATCATGCATGATCAGCCACGTGAGCAGTGCATGATAGCCACGTGATCAGTGCATGATCAGACACGTGATCAGTGCATGATCAGTCACGTGATCAGTGCATGATCAGCCACGTGATCAGTGCATGATCAGTGATCACATGATCAGTGTGATCAGTGCCACGTGATCAGTGCATGATAGCCACGTGATCAGTGCATGATCAGTCACGTGATCAGTGCATGATCAGTCACGTGATCAGTGCATGATCAGCCACGTGATCAGTGCATGATCAGCCACGTGATCAGTGCATGATCAATTACGTGATCAGTGCATGATCAGTCACGTGATCAGTACATGGTAGCTACGTGATCATTGCATGATCAGCCACGTGATCAGTGCATGATAGCCACGTGATCAGTGCATGATAGCCACGTGATCAGTGCATGATCAGTCATGTGATACGTGTGTGATCAGCCACGTGATCAGTGCATGATATCCACGTGATCAGTGCATGACAGCCACGTGATCAGTGCATGAGAGCCACGTGATCAGTGCATGATCAGTCACGTGATACATGTGTGATCAGCCACGTGATCAGTGCATGATGAGCCACGTGATCAGTGCATGATCAATTACGTGATCAGTGCATGATCAGTCACGTGACCAGTACATGGTTGCTACGTGATCGTTGCATGATCAGCCACGTGAGCAGTGCATGATAGCCACGTGATCAGTGCATGATCAGTCACGTGATCAGTACATGATCAGTCACGTGAACAGTGCATGATCATTTACGTGATCTGTGCATGATCAGTCACGTGACCAGTATATGGTAGCTACGTGATCATTCCATGACGAGCCACGTGAGCAGTGCATGATAGCCACGTGATGTGTGCATGAGTTACGTGAGCAGAGTATGATCAGCCACGTGATCAGTGCATGAGTGCCACGTGATCAGTGCATGATATGTCACGTGACAGGTGTGTGATCAGCCACGTGAACAGTGCATGTTCAGCCACGTGATCAGTGCATGATAGCCACGTGATCAGTGCATGATCAGTTACGTGAGCAGTGTATGATCAGCCACGTGATCAGTGCATGGTCAGACACGTGAACAGTGTATGATCAGCCACGTGATCAGTGCATGATATCCAAGTGATCAGTGCATGATCATCACGTGATCAGTGTATGATCAGCCACGTGAACAGTGCATGCTCAGTCACGTGATCTGGGCCTGCTGAGCTGCGTGATTACTGTCTGCTCATCTGCTTGACAATTGCCAGCTGAGCTGCACGATTCCTGCCTGTCATCTGCTTGACAATTGCCAGCTGTGCTGCGTAATTCCTGCCTGCTCAGCTGCTTGATTATTGCCAGCTGAGCAGCATGATTCC
The DNA here is from genome assembly GCF_032452875.1 of Bos javanicus. Taxonomy (NCBI): domain Eukaryota; kingdom Metazoa; phylum Chordata; class Mammalia; order Artiodactyla; family Bovidae; genus Bos; species Bos javanicus. The sequence goes on along the minus strand of NW_026894469.1, from coordinate 62,166 downwards.
TCACACCTGAGTTCCATGATTATTGCCTGCTGACTGTTTGATTCGTGCCTACTCAGCTCTTTGTTTATTGCCTCCAGAGGCACATGATCAGTGTATGATAGCAAACATGATCAGCGCATGATCAGTCACATGATCAGCGCCATTAAGTCACGTGATCACTACATGATAGTCATGTGATCAGTCCATGCTCAGTCACGGTATCAGTGCATGATCAGCCACGTGATCAGTGCATGATCTGTCACATGATTAGTGTATGATCATCCACGTGATCAGTGCATGGGCAGTCATGTGATCAGTGCATGATATAGACGTGATCAGTGCATGATCAGTCTCGTGATCAGTGCATGATAGCCACGTGATCAGTGCATGATCAGTCACCTGATGGGTGTATGATCATTCACGTGACCTGTACATGGTAGCTACATGATCATTGCATGATCAGCCACGTGAGTAGTGCATGATAGCCACGTGATCAGTGCATGATCAGTCACGTGATCAGTGCATGATCAGTCATGTGACCAGTACATGGTAGCTGCGTGATCATGCATGATCAGCCACGTGAGCAGTGCATGATAGCCACGTGATCAGTGCATGATCAGACACGTGATCAGTGCATGATCAGTCACGTGATCAGTGCATGATCAGCCACGTGATCAGTGCATGATCAGGCACGTGATCAGTGCATGATCAGCCACGTGATCAGTGCATGATAGCCACGTGATCAGTGCATGATCAGTCACGTGATCAGTGCATGATCAGTCACGTGATCAGTGCATGATCAGCCACGTGATCAGTGCATGATCAGCCACGTGATCAGTGCATGATCAATTACGTGATCAGTGCATGATCAGTCACGCAGTACACGCACGTGATCAGTGCATGATAGCCACGTGATCAGTGCATGATAGCCACGTGATCAGTGCATGATCAGTCATGTGATACGTGTGTGATCAGCCACGTGATCAGTGCATGATATCCACGTGATCAGTGCATGACAGCCACGTGATCAGTGCATGAGAGCCACGTGATCAGTGCATGATCAGTCACGTGATACATGTGTGATCAGCCACGTGATCAGTGCATGATGAGCCACGTGATCAGTGCATGATCAATTACGTGATCAGTGCATGATCAGTCACGTGACCAGTACATGGTTGCTACGTGATCGTGCATGATCAGCCACGTGAGCAGTGCATGATAGCCACGTGATCAGTGCATGATCAGTCACGTGATCAGTACATGATCAGTCACGTGAACAGTGCATGATCATTTACGTGATCAGTGCATGATCAGTCACGTGACCAGTATATGGTAGCTACGTGATCATTCCATGACGAGCCACGTGAGCAGTGCATGATAGCCACGTGATGTGTGCATGAGTTACGTGAGCAGAGTATGATCAGCCACGTGATCAGTGCATGAGTGCCACGTGATCAGTGCATGATATGTCACGTGACAGGTGTGTGATCAGCCACGTGAACAGTGCATGTTCAGCCACGTGATCAGTGCATGATAGCCACGTGATCAGTGCATGATCAGTTACGTGAGCAGTGTATGATCAGCCACGTGATCAGTGCATGGTCAGACACGTGAACAGTGTATGATCAGCCACGTGATCAGTGCATGATATCCAAGTGATCAGTGCATGATCATCACGTGATCAGTGTATGATCAGCCACGTGAACAGTGCATGCTCAGTCACGTGATCTGGGCCTGCTGAGCTGCGTGATTACTGTCTGCTCATCTGCTTGACAATTGCCAGCTGAGCTGCACGATTCCTGCCTGTCATCTGCTTGACAATTGCCAGCGTAATTCCTGCCTGCTCAGCTGCTTGATTATTGCCAGCTGAGCAGCATGATTCCTCACACCTGAGTTCCATGATTATTGCCTGCTGACTGTTTGATTCGTGCCTACTCAGCTCTTTGTTTATTGCCTCCAGAGGCACATGATCAGTGTATGATAGCAAACATGATCAGCGCATGATCAGTCACATGATCAGCGCCATTAAGTCACGTGATCACTACATGATAGTCATGTGATCAGTCCATGCTCAGTCACGGTATCAGTGCATGATCAGCCACGTGATCAGTGCATGATCTGTCACATGATTAGTGTATGATCATCCACGTGATCAGTGCATGGGCAGTCATGTGATCAGTGCATGATATAGACGTGATCAGTGCATGATCAGTCTCGTGATCAGTGCATGATAGCCACGTGATCAGTGCATGATCAGTCACCTGATGGGTGTATGATCATTCACGTGACCTGTACATGGTAGCTACATGATCATTGCATGATCAGCCACGTGAGTAGTGCATGATAGCCACGTGATCAGTGCATGATCAGTCACGTGATCAGTGCATGATCAGTCATGTGACCAGTACATGGTAGCTGCGTGATCATGGCATGATCAGCCACGTGAGCAGTGCATGATAGCCACGTGATCAGTGCATGATCAGACACGTGATCAGTGCATGATCAGTCACGTGATCAGTGCATGATCAGCCACGTGATCAGTGCATGATCAGGCACGTGATCAGTGTATGTCAGCCACGTGATCAGTGCATGATAGCCACGTGATCAGTGCATGATCAGTCACGTGATCAGTGCATGATCAGTTACGTGATCAGTGCATGATCAGCCACGTGATCAGTGCATGATCAGCCACGTGATCAGTGCATGATCAATTACGTGATCAGTGCATGATCAGTCACGTGACCAGTACATGGTAGCTACGTGATCATTGCATGATCAGCCACGTGATCAGTGCATGATAGCCACGTGATCAGTGCATGATAGCCACGTGATCAGTGCATGATCAGTCATGTGATACGTGTGTGATCAGCCACGTGATCAGTGCATGATATCCACGTGATCAGTGCATGACAGCCACGTGATCAGTGCATGAGAGCCACGTGATCAGTGCATGATCAGTCACGTGATACATGTGTGATCAGCCACGTGATCAGTGCATGATGAGCCACGTGATCAGTGCATGATCAATTACGTGATCAGTGCATGATCAGTCACGTGACCAGTACATGGTTGCTACGTGATCGTTGCATGATCAGCCACGTGAGCAGTGCATGATAGCCACGTGATCAGTGCATGATCAGTCACGTGATCAGTACATGATCAGTCACGTGAACAGTGCATGATCATTTACGTGATCTGTGCATGATCAGTCACGTGACCAGTATATGGTTGCTACGTGATCATTCCATGACGAGCCACGTGAGCAGTGCATGATAGCCACGTGATGTGTGCATGAGTTACGTGAGCAGAGTATGATCAGCCACGTGATCAGTGCATGAGTGCCACGTGATCAGTGCATGATATGTCACGTGACAGGTGTGTGATCAGCCACGTGAACAGTGCATGTTCAGCCACGTGATCAGTGCATGATAGCCACGTGATCAGTGCATGATCAGTTACGTGAGCAGTGTATGATCAGCCACGTGATCAGTGCATGGTCAGACACGTGAACAGTGTATGATCAGCCACGTGATCAGTGCATGATATCCAAGTGATCAGTGCATGATCATCACGTGATCAGTGTATGATCAGCCACGTGAACAGTGCATGCTCAGTCACGTGATCTGGGCCTGCTGAGCTGCGTGATTACTGTCTGCTCATCTGCTTGACAATTGCCAGCTGAGCTGCACGATTCCTGCCTGTCATCTGCTTGACAATTGCCAGCTGTGCTGCGTAATTCCTGCCTGCTCAGCTGCTTGATTATTGCCAGCTGAGCAGCATGATTCCTCACACCTGAGTTCCATGATTATTGCCTGCTGACTGTTTGATTCGTGCCTACTCAGCTCTTTGTTTATTGCCTCCAGAGGCACATGATCAGTGTATGATAGCAAACATGATCAGCGCATGATCAGTCACATGATCAGCGCCATTAAGTCACGTGATCACTACATGATAGTCATGTGATCAGTCCATGCTCAGTCACGGTATCAGTGCATGATCAGCCACGTGATCAGTGCATGATCTGTCACATGATTAGTGTATGATCATCCACGTGATCAGTGCATGGGCAGTCATGTGATCAGTGCATGATATAGACGTGATCAGTGCATGATCAGTCTCGTGATCAGTGCATGATAGCCACGTGATCAGTGCATGATCAGTCACCTGATGGGTGTATGATCATTCACGTGACCTGTACATGGTAGCTACATGATCATTGCATGATCAGCCACGTGAGTAGTGCATGATAGCCACGTGATCAGTGCATGATCAGTCACGTGATCAGTGCATGATCAGTCATGTGACCAGTACATGGTAGCTGCGTGATCAGTGCATGATCAGCCACGTGATCAGTGCATGATAGCCACGTGATCAGTGCATGATCAGTCACGTGATCAGTGCATGATCAGCCACGTGATCAGTGCATGATCAGCCACGTGATCAGTGCATGATCAGTCACGTGATCAGTGCATGATCAGCCACGTGATCAGTGCATGATCAGCCACGTGATCAGTGCATGATCAATTACGTGATCAGTGCATGATCAGTCACGTGATCAGTGCATGGTAGCTACGTGATCAGTGCATGATCAGCCACGTGATCAGTGCATGATAGCCACGTGATCAGTGCATGATAGCCACGTGATCAGTGCATGATCAGTCATGTGATACGTGTGATCAGCCACGTGATCAGTGCATGATATCCACGTGATCAGTGCATGACAGCCACGTGATCAGTGCATGAGAGCCACGTGATCAGTGCATGATCAGTCACGTGATACATGTGTGATCAGCCACGTGATCAGTGCATGATGAGCCACGTGATCAGTGCATGATCAATTACGTGATCAGTGCATGATCAGTCACGTGACCAGTACATGGTTGCTACGTGATCGTTGCATGATCAGCCACGTGAGCAGTGCATGATAGCCACGTGATCAGTGCATGATCAGTCACGTGATCAGTGCATGATCAGTCACGTGAACAGTGCATGATCATTTACGTGATCAGTGCATGATCAGTCACGTGACCAGTATATGGTAGCTACGTGATCATTCCATGACAGCCACGTGAGCAGTGCATGATAGCCACGTGATGTGTGCATGAGTTACGTGAGCAGAGTATGATCAGCCACGTGATCAGTGCATGAGTGCCACGTGATCAGTGCATGATATGTCACGTGACAGGTGTGTGATCAGCCACGTGAACAGTGCATGTTCAGCCACGTGATCAGTGCATGATAGCCACGTGATCAGTGCATGATCAGTTACGTGAGCAGTGTATGATCAGCCACGTGATCAGTGCATGGTCAGACACGTGAACAGTGTATGATCAGCCACGTGATCAGTGCATGATATCCAAGTGATCAGTGCATGATCATCACGTGATCAGTGTATGATCAGCCACGTGAACAGTGCATGCTCAGTCACGTGATCTGGGCCTGCTGAGCTGCGTGATTACTGTCTGCTCATCTGCTTGACAATTGCCAGCTGAGCTGCACGATTCCTGCCTGTCATCTGCTTGACAATTGCCAGCTGTGCTGCGTAATTCCTGCCTGCTCAGCTGCTTGATTATTGCCAGCTGAGCAGCATGATTCCTCACACCTGAGTTCCATGATTATTGCCTGCTGACTGTTTGATTCGTGCCTACTCAGCTCTTTGTTTATTGCCTCCAGAGGCACATGATCAGTGTATGATAGCAAACATGATCAGCGCATGATCAGTCACATGATCAGCGCCATTAAGTCACGTGATCACTACATGATAGTCATGTGATCAGTCCATGCTCAGTCACGGTATCAGTGCATGATCAGCCACGTGATCAGTGCATGATCTGTCACATGATTAGTGTATGATCATCCACGTGATCAGTGCATGGGCAGTCATGTGATCAGTGCATGATATAGACGTGATCAGTGCATGATCAGTCTCGTGATCAGTGCATGATAGCCACGTGATCAGTGCATGATCAGTCACCTGATGGGTGTATGATCATTCACGTGACCTGTACATGGTAGCTACATGATCATTGCATGATCAGCCACGTGAGTAGTGCATGATAGCCACGTGATCAGTGCATGATCAGTCACGTGATCAGTGCATGATCAGTCATGTGACCAGTACATGGTAGCTGCGTGATCATGCATGATCAGCCACGTGAGCAGTGCATGATAGCCACGTGATCAGTGCATGATCAGTCACGTGATCAGTGCATGATCAGTCACGTGATCAGTGCATGATCAGTCACGTGATCAGTGCATGATCAGCCACGTGATCAGTGCATGATCAGCCACGTGATCAGTGCATGATCAGCCACGTGATCAGTGATCACGTGATCAGTGATGTCAGCCACGTGATCAGTGCATGATAGCCACGTGATCAGTGCATGATCAGTCACGTGATCAGTGCATGATCAGTTACGTGATCAGTGCATGATCAGCCACGTGATCAGTGCATGATCAGCCACGTGATCAGTGCATGATCAATTACGTGATCAGTGCATGATCAGTCACGTGACCAGCCGTGATCAGTGCATGATCAGCCACGTGATCAGTGCATGATAGCCACGTGATCAGTGCATGATAGCCACGTGATCAGTGCATGATCAGTCATGTGATACGTGTGTGATCAGCCACGTGATCAGTGCATGATATCCACGTGATCAGTGCATGACAGCCACGTGATCAGTGCATGAGAGCCACGTGATCAGTGCATGATCAGTCACGTGATACATGTGTGATCAGCCACGTGATCAGTGCATGATGAGCCACGTGATCAGTGCATGATCAATTACGTGATCAGTGCATGATCAGTCACGTGACCAGTACATGGTTGCTACGTGATCGTTGCATGATCAGCCACGTGAGCAGTGCATGATAGCCACGTGATCAGTGCATGATCAGTCACGTGATCAGTACATGATCAGTCACGTGAACAGTGCATGATCATTTACGTGATCAGTGCATGATCAGTCACGTGACCAGTATATGGTTGCTACGTGATCATTCCATGACGAGCCACGTGAGCAGTGCATGATAGCCACGTGATGTGTGCATGAGTTACGTGAGCAGAGTATGATCAGCCACGTGATCAGTGCATGAGTGCCACGTGATCAGTGCATGATATGTCACGTGACAGGTGTGTGATCAGCCACGTGAACAGTGCATGTTCAGCCACGTGATCAGTGCATGATAGCCACGTGATCAGTGCATGATCAGTTACGTGAGCAGTGTATGATCAGCCACGTGATCAGTGCATGGTCAGACACGTGAACAGTGTATGATCAGCCACGTGATCAGTGCATGATATCCAAGTGATCAGTGCATGATCATCACGTGATCAGTGTATGATCAGCCACGTGAACAGTGCATGCTCAGTCACGTGATCTGGGCCTGCTGAGCTGCGTGATTACTGTCTGCTCATCTGCTTGACAATTGCCAGCTGAGCTGCACGATTCCTGCCTGTCATCTGCTTGACAATTGCCAGCTGTGCTGCGTAATTCCTGCCTGCTCAGCTGCTTGATTATTGCCAGCTGAGCAGCATGATTCCTCACACCTGAGTTCCATGATTATTGCCTGCTGACTGTTTGATTCGTGCCTACTCAGCTCTTTGTTTATTGCCTCCAGAGGCACATGATCAGTGTATGATAGCAAACATGATCAGCGCATGATCAGTCACATGATCAGCGCCATTAAGTCACGTGATCACTACATGATAGTCATGTGATCAGTCCATGCTCAGTCACGGTATCAGTGCATGATCAGCCACGTGATCAGTGCATGATCTGTCACAAGATTAGTGTATGATCATCCACGTGATCAGTGCATGGGCAGTCATGTGATCAGTGCATGATATAGACGTGATCAGTGCATGATCAGTCTCGTGATCAGTGCATGATAGCCACGTGATCAGTGCATGATCAGTCACCTGATGGGTGTATGATCATTCACGTGACCTGTACATGGTAGCTACATGATCATTGCATGATCAGCCACGTGAGTAGTGCATGATAGCCACGTGATCAGTGCATGATCAGTCACGTGATCAGTGCATGATCAGTCATGTGACCAGTACATGGTAGCTGCGTGATCATGGCATGATCAGCCACGTGAGCAGTGCATGATAGCCACGTGATCAGTGCATGATCAGACACGTGATCAGTGCATGATCAGTCACGTGATCAGTGCATGATCAGCCACGTGATCAGTGCATGATCACGTGATCAGTGCATGATCAGCCACGTGATCAGTGCATGATAGCCACGTGATCAGTGCATGATCAGTCACGTGATCAGTGCATGATCAGTCACGTGATCAGTGCATGATCAGCCACGTGATCAGTGCATGATCAGCCACGTGATCAGTGCATGATCAATTACGTGATCAGTGCATGATCAGTCACGTGATCAGTACATGGTAGCTACGTGATCATTGCATGATCAGCCACGTGATCAGTGCATGATAGCCACGTGATCAGTGCATGATAGCCACGTGATCAGTGCATGATCAGTCATGTGATACGTGTGTGATCAGCCACGTGATCAGTGCATGATATCCACGTGATCAGTGCATGACAGCCACGTGATCAGTGCATGAGAGCCACGTGATCAGTGCATGATCAGTCACGTGATACATGTGTGATCAGCCACGTGATCAGTGCATGATGAGCCACGTGATCAGTGCATGATCAATTACGTGATCAGTGCATGATCAGTCACGTGACCAGTACATGGTTGCTACGTGATCGTTGCATGATCAGCCACGTGAGCAGTGCATGATAGCCACGTGATCAGTGCATGATCAGTCACGTGATCAGTACATGATCAGTCACGTGAACAGTGCATGATCATTTACGTGATGTGCATGATCAGTCACGTGACCAGTATATGGTAGCTACGTGATCATTCCATGACGAGCCACGTGAGCAGTGCATGATAGCCACGTGATGTGTGCATGAGTTACGTGAGCAGAGTATGATCAGCCACGTGATCAGTGCATGAGTGCCACGTGATCAGTGCATGATATGTCACGTGACAGGTGTGTGATCAGCCACGTGAACAGTGCATGTTCAGCCACGTGATCAGTGCATGATAGCCACGTGATCAGTGCATGATCAGTTACGTGAGCAGTGTATGATCAGCCACGTGATCAGTGCATGGTCAGACACGTGAACAGTGTATGATCAGCCACGTGATCAGTGCATGATATCCAAGTGATCAGTGCATGATCATCACGTGATCAGTGTATGATCAGCCACGTGAACAGTGCATGCTCAGTCACGTGATCTGGGCCTGCTGAGCTGCGTGATTACTGTCTGCTCATCTGCTTGACAATTGCCAGCTGAGCTGCACGATTCCTGCCTGTCATCTGCTTGACAATTGCCAGCTGTGCTGCGTAATTCCTGCCTGCTCAGCTGCTTGATTATTGCCAGCTGAGCAGCATGATTCCTCACACCTGAGTTCCATGATTATTGCCTGCTGACTGTTTGATTCGTGCCTACTCAGCTCTTTGTTTATTGCCTCCAGAGGCACATGATCAGTGTATGATAGCAAACATGATCAGCGCATGATCAGTCACATGATCAGCGCCATTAAGTCACGTGATCACTACATGATAGTCATGTGATCAGTCCATGCTCAGTCACGGTATCAGTGCATGATCAGCCACGTGATCAGTGCATGATCTGTCACATGATTAGTGTATGATCATCCACGTGATCAGTGCATGGGCAGTCATGTGATCAGTGCATGATATAGACGTGATCAGTGCATGATCAGTCTCGTGATCAGTGCATGATAGCCACGTGATCAGTGCATGATCAGTCACCTGATGGGTGTATGATCATTCACGTGACCTGTACATGGTAGCTACATGATCATTGCATGATCAGCCACGTGAGTAGTGCATGATAGCCACGTGATCAGTGCATGATCAGTCACGTGATCAGTGCATGATCAGTCATGTGACCAGTACATGGTAGCCACGTGATCATGCATGATCAGCCACGTGATCAGTGCATGATAGCCACGTGATCAGTGCATGATCAGCCACGTGATCAGTGCATGATCAGTCACGTGATCAGTGCATGATCAGCCACGTGATCAGTGCATGATCAGGCACGTGATCAGTGCATGATCAGCCACGTGATCAGTGCATGATAGCCACGTGATCAGTGCATGATCAGTCACGTGATCAGTGCATGATCAGTCACGTGATCAGTGCATGATCAGCCACGTGATCAGTGCATGATCAGCCACGTGATCAGTGCATGATCAATCACGTGATCAGTGCATGATCAGTCACGTGATCAGTGCATGATAGCTACGTGATCAGTGCATGATCAGCCACGTGATCAGTGCATGATAGCCACGTGATCAGTGCATGATCAGCCACGTGATCAGTGCATGATCAGTCACGTGATAGTGTGTGATCAGCCACGTGATCAGTGCATGATAGCCACGTGATCAGTGCATGATCAGCCACGTGATCAGTGCATGATAGCCACGTGATCAGTGCATGATCAGTCACGTGACACATGTGATCAGCCACGTGATCAGTGCATGATAGCCACGTGATCAGTGCATGATCAGTTACGTGATCAGTGCATGATCAGCCACGTGATCAGTGCATGGTCAGCACGTGATCAGTGCATGATCAGCCACGTGATCAGTGCATGATAGCCACGTGATCAGTGCATGATCATCACGTGATCAGTGTATGATCAGCCACGTGAACAGTGCATGCTCAGTCACGTGATCAGGGCCTGCTGAGCTGCGTGATTACTGTCTGCTCATCTGCTTGACAATTGCCAGCTGAGCTGCACGATTCCTGCCTGTCATCTGCTTGACAATTGCCAGCTGTGCTGCGTAATTCCTGCCTGCTCAGCTGCTTGATTATTGCCAGCTGAGCAGCATGATTCCTCACACCTGAGTTCCATGATTATTGCCTGCTGACTGTTTGATTCGTGCCTACTCAGCTCTTTGTTTATTGCCTCCAGAGGCACATGATCAGTGTATGATAGCAAACATGATCAGCGCATGATCAGTCACATGATCAGCGCCATTAAGTCACGTGATCACTACATGATAGTCATGTGATCAGTCCATGCTCAGTCACGGTATCAGTGCATGATCAGCCACGTGATCAGTGCATGATCTGTCACATGATTAGTGTATGATCATCCACGTGATCAGTGCATGGGCAGTCATGTGATCAGTGCATGATATAGACGTGATCAGTGCATGATCAGTCTCGTGATCAGTGCATGATAGCCACGTGATCAGTGCATGATCAGTCACCTGATGGGTGTATGATCATTCACGTGACCTGTACATGGTAGCTACATGATCATTGCATGATCAGCCACGTGAGTAGTGCATGATAGCCACGTGATCACTGCATGATCAGTCACGTGATCAGTGCATGATCAGTCATGTGACCAGTACATGGTAGCTGCGTGATCATGCATGATCAGCCACGTGAGCAGTGCATGATAGCCACGTGATCAGTGCATGATCAGTCACGTGATCAGTGCATGATCAGTCACGTGATCAGTGCATGATCAGCCACGTGATCAGTGCATGATCAGCCACGTGATCAGTGCATGATCAGCCACGTGATCAGTGCATGATCAGTCACGTGATCAGTGCATGATCAGCCACGTGATCAGTGCATGATCAGCCACGTGATCAGTGCATGATCAATTACGTGATCAGTGCATGATCAGTCACGTGATCAGTCACGTGATCAGTGCATGATCAGCCACGTGATCAGTGCATGATAGCCACGTGATCAGTGCATGATAGCCACGTGATCAGTGCATGATCAGTCATGTGTGATCAGCCACGTGATCAGTGCATGATATCCACGTGATCAGTGCATGACAGCCACGTGATCAGTGCATGATAGCCACGTGATCAGTGCATGATCAGTCACGTGATACATGTGTGATCAGCCACGTGATCAGTGCATGATGAGCCACGTGATCAGTGCAGGATCAATTACGTGATCAGTGCATGATCAGTCACGTGACCAGTACATGGTTGCTACGTGATCGTGCATGATCAGCCACGTGAGCAGTGCATGATAGCCACGTGATCAGTGCATGATCAGTCACGTGATCAGTACATGATCAGTCACGTGAACAGTGCATGATCATTTACGTGATCTTTGCATGATCAGTCACGTGACCAGTATATGGTTGCTACGTGATCATTCCATGACGAGCCACGTGAGCAGTGCATGATAGCCACGTGATGTGTGCATGAGTTACGTGAGCAGAGTATGATCAGCCACGTGATCAGTGCATGAGTGCCACGTGATCAGTGCATGATATGTCACGTGACAGGTGTGTGATCAGCCACGTGAACAGTGCATGTTCAGCCACGTGATCAGTGCATGATAGCCACGTGATCAGTGCATGATCAGTTACGTGAGCAGTGTATGATCAGCCACGTGATCAGTGCATGGTCAGACACGTGAACAGTGTATGATCAGCCACGTGATCAGTGCATGATATCCAAGTGATCAGTGCATGATCATCACGTGATCAGTGTATGATCAGCCACGTGAACAGTGCATGCTCAGTCACGTGATCTGGGCCTGCTGAGCTGCGTGATTACTGTCTGCTCATCTGCTTGACAATTGCCAGCTGAGCTGCACGATTCCTGCCTGTCATCTGCTTGACAATTGCCAGCTGTGCTGCGTAATTCCTGCCTGCTCAGCTGCTTGATTATTGCCAGCTGAGCAGCATGATTCCTCACACCTGAGTTCCATGATTATTGCCTGCTGACTGTTTGATTCGTGCCTACTCAGCTCTTTGTTTATTGCCTCCAGAGGCACATGATCAGTGTATGATAGCAAACATGATCAGCGCATGATCAGTCACATGATCAGCGCCATTAAGTCACGTGATCACTACATGATAGTCATGTGATCAGTCCATGCTCAGTCACGGTATCAGTGCATGATCAGCCACGTGATCAGTGCATGATCTGTCACATGATTAGTGTATGATCATCCACGTGATCAGTGCATGGGCAGTCATGTGATCAGTGCATGATATAGACGTGATCAGTGCATGATCAGTCCGTGATCAGTGCATGATAGCCACGTGATCAGTGCATGATCAGTCACCTGATGGGTGTATGATCATTCACGTGACCTGTACATGGTAGCTACATGATCATTGCATGATCAGCCACGTGAGTAGTGCATGATAGCCACGTGATCACTGCATGATCAGTCACGTGATCAGTGCATGATCAGTCATGTGACCAGTACATGGTAGCTGCGTGATCATGGCATGATCAGCCACGTGAGCAGTGCATGATAGCCACGTGATCAGTGCATGATCAGTCACGTGATCAGTGCATGATCAGTCACGTGATCAGTGCATGATCAGCCACGTGATCAGTGCATGATCAGGCACGTGATCAGTGCATGATCAGCCACGTGATCAGTGCATGATCAGCCACGTGATCAGTGCATGATCAGCCGTGATCAGTGCATGATCAGCCACGTGATCAGTGCATGATCAGCCACGTGATCAGTGCATGATCAGCCACGTGATCAGTGCATGATCAATTACGTGATCAGTGCATGATCAGTCACGTGACCAGTACATGGTAGCTACGTGATCATTGCATGATCAGCCACGTGATCAGTGCATGATAGCCACGTGATCAGTGCATGATAGCCACGTGATCAGTGCATGATCAGTCATGTGATACGTGTGATCAGCCACGTGATCAGTGCATGATATCCACGTGATCAGTGCATGACAGCCACGTGATCAGTGCATGAGAGCCACGTGATCAGTGCATGATCAGTCACGTGATACATGTGTGATCAGCCACGTGATCAGTGCATGATGAGCCACGTGATCAGTGCATGATCAATTACGTGATCAGTGCATGATCAGTCACGTGACCAGTACATGGTTGCTACGTGATCGTGCATGATCAGCCACGTGAGCAGTGCATGATAGCCACGTGATCAGTGCATGATCAGTCACGTGATCAGTACATGATCAGTCACGTGAACAGTGCATGATCATTTACGTGATCTGCATGATCAGTCACGTGACCAGTATATGGTTGCTACGTGATCATTCCATGACGAGCCACGTGAGCAGTGCATGATAGCCACGTGATGTGTGCATGAGTTACGTGAGCAGAGTATGATCAGCCACGTGATCAGTGCATGAGTGCCACGTGATCAGTGCATGATATGTCACGTGACAGGTGTGTGATCAGCCACGTGAACAGTGCATGTTCAGCCACGTGATCAGTGCATGATAGCCACGTGATCAGTGCATGATCAGTTACGTGAGCAGTGTATGATCAGCCACGTGATCAGTGCATGGTCAGACACGTGAACAGTGTATGATCAGCCACGTGATCAGTGCATGATATCCACGTGATCAGTGCATGATCATCACGTGATCAGTGTATGATCAGCCACGTGAACAGTGCATGCTCAGTCACGTGATCTGGGCCTGCTGAGCTGCGTGATTACTGTCTGCTCATCTGCTTGACAATTGCCAGCTGAGCTGCACGATTCCTGCCTGCTCAGCTGCTTGATTATTGCCAGCTGAGCAGCATGATTCCTCACACCTGAGTTCCATGATTATTGCCTGCTGACTGTTTGATTCGTGCCTACTCAGCTCTTTGTTTATTGCCTCCAGAGGCACATGATCAGTGTATGATAGCAAACATGATCAGCGCATGATCAGTCACATGATCAGCGCCATTAAGTCACGTGATCACTACATGATAGTCATGTGATCAGTCCATGCTCAGTCACGGTATCAGTGCATGATCAGCCACGTGATCAGTGCATGATCTGTCACATGATCAGTGTATGATCATCCACGTGATCAGTGCATGGGCAGTCATGTGATCAGTGCATGATATAGACGTGATCAGTGCATGATCAGTCACGTGATCAGTGCATGATAGCCACGTGATCAGTGCATGATCAGCCACGTGATCAGTGCATGATCAGCCACGTGATCAGTGCATGATCAGTCACGTGATACATGTGTGATCAGCCACGTGATCAGTGCATGATGAGCCACGTGATCAGTGCATGATCAATTACGTGATCAGTGCATGATCAGTCACGTGACCAGTACATGGTGCTACGTGATCATGCATGATCAGCCACGTGAGCAGTGCATGATAGCCACGTGATCAGTGCATGATCAGTCACGTGATCAGCATGATCAGTCACGTGATCAGTGCATGATCATTTACGTGATCAGTGCATGATCAGTCACGTGACCAGTATATGGTTGCTACGTGATCATTCCATGACAGCCACGTGAGCAGTGCATGATAGCCACGTGATGTGTGCATGAGTTACGTGAGCAGAGTATGATCAGCCACGTGATCAGTGCATGAGTGCCACGTGATCAGTGCATGATATGTCACGTGACAGTGTGTGATCAGCCACGTGAACAGTGCATGTTCAGCCACGTGATCAGTGCATGATAGCCACGTGATCAGTGCATGATCAGTTACGTGAGCAGTGTATGATCAGCCACGTGATCAGTGCATGGTCAGACACGTGAACAGTGTATGATCAGCCACGTGATCAGTGCATGATATCCAAGTGATCAGTGCATGATCATCACGTGATCAGTGTATGATCAGCCACGTGAACAGTGCATGCTCAGTCACGTGATCTGGGCCTGCTGAGCTGCGTGATTACTGTCTGCTCATCTGCTTGACAATTGCCAGCTGAGCTGCACGATTCCTGCCTGTCATCTGCTTGACAATTGCCAGCTGTGCTGCGTAATTCCTGCCTGCTCAGCTGCTTGATTATTGCCAGCTGAGCAGCATGATTCCTCACACCTGAGTTCCATGATTATTGCCTGCTGACTGTTTGATTCGTGCCTACTCAGCTCTTTGTTTATTGCCTCCAGAGGCACATGATCAGTGTATGATAGCAAACATGATCAGCGCATGATCAGTCACATGATCAGCGCCATTAAGTCACGTGATCACTACATGATAGTCATGTGATCAGTCCATGCTCAGTCACGGTATCAGTGCATGATCAGCCACGTGATCAGTGCATGATCTGTCACAAGATTAGTGTATGATCATCCACGTGATCAGTGCATGGGCAGTCATGTGATCAGTGCATGATATAGACGTGATCAGTGCATGATCAGTCTCGTGATCAGTGCATGATAGCCACGTGATCAGTGCATGATCAGTCACCTGATGGGTGTATGATCATTCACGTGACCTGTACATGGTAGCTACATGATCATTGCATGATCAGCCACGTGAGTAGTGCATGATAGCCACGTGATCACTGCATGATCAGTCACGTGATCAGTGCATGATCAGTCATGTGACCAGTACATGGTAGCTGCGTGATCATGGCATGATCAGCCACGTGAGCAGTGCATGATAGCCACGTGATCAGTGCATGATCAGCCACGTGATCAGTGCATGATCAGTCACGTGATCAGTGCATGATCAGCCACGTGATCAGTGCATGATAGCCACGTGATCAGTGCATGATCAGTCACGTGATCAGTGCATGATCAGTCACGTGATCAGTGTATGATCAGCCACGTGATCAGTGCATGATCAGCCACGTGATCAGTGCATGATCAATTACGTGATCAGTGCATGATCAGTCACGTGACCAGTACATGGTAGCTACGTGATCATTGCATGATCAGCCACGTGATCAGTGCATGATAGCCACGTGATCAGTGCATGATCAGCCACGTGATCAGTGCATGATCAGTCACGTGATACAGTGTGATCAGCCACGTGATCAGTGCATGATATCCACGTGATCAGTGCATGACAGCCACGTGATCAGTGCATGATAGCCACGTGATCAGTGCATGATCAGTCACGTGATCAGTGCATGATCAGTCACGTGACACATGTGTGATCAGCCACGTGATCAGTGCATGATCAGCCACGTGATCAGTGCATGATCAGTTACGTGATCAGTGCATGATCAGTCACGTGATCAGTGCATGGTTGCGTGATCAGTGCATGATCAGCCACGTGATCAGTGCATGATAGCCACGTGATCAGTGCATGATCAGTCACGTGATCAGTGCATGATCAGCCACGTGAACAGTGCATGCTCAGTCACGTGATCTGGGCCTGCTGAGCTGCGTGATTACTGTCTGCTCATCTGCTTGACAATTGCCAGCTGAGCTGCACGATTCCTGCCTGTCATCTGCTTGACAATTGCCAGCTGTGCTGCGTAATTCCTGCCTGCTCAGCTGCTTGATTATTGCCAGCTGAGCAGCATGATTCCTCACACCTGAGTTCCATGATTATTGCCTGCTGACTGTTTGATTCGTGCCTACTCAGCTCTTTGTTTATTGCCTCCAGAGGCACATGATCAGTGTATGATAGCAAACATGATCAGCGCATGATCAGTCACATGATCAGCGCCATTAAGTCACGTGATCACTACATGATAGTCATGTGATCAGTCCATGCTCAGTCACGGTATCAGTGCATGATCAGCCACGTGATCAGTGCATGATCTGTCACATGATTAGTGTATGATCATCCACGTGATCAGTGCATGGGCAGTCATGTGATCAGTGCATGATATAGACGTGATCAGTGCATGATCAGTCACGTGATCAGTGCATGATAGCCACGTGATCAGTGCATGATCAGTCACCTGATGGGTGTATGATCATTCACGTGACCAGTACATGGTAGCTACATGATCATTGCATGATCAGCCACGTGAGTAGTTCATGATAGCCACGCGATCACTGCATGATCAGTCACGTGATCAGTGCATGATCAGTCATGTGACCAGTACATGGTAGCTGCGTGATCATGCATGATCAGCCACGTGATCAGTGCATGATAGCCACGTGATCAGTGCATGATCAGCCACGTGATCAGTGCATGATCAGTCACGTGATCAGTGCATGATCAGCCACGTGATCAGTGCATGATCAGGCACGTGATCAGTGCATGATCAGCCACGTGATCAGTGCATGATCAGCCACGTGATCAGTGCATGATCAGCCACGTGATCAGTGCATGATCAGCCACGTGATCAGTGCATGATCAGCCACGTGATCAGTGCATGATCAGTCACGTGATCAGTGCATGATCAGCTACGTGATCAGTGCATGATCAGCCACGTGATCAGTGCATGATAGCCACGTGATCAGTGCATGATCAGCCACGTGATCAGTGCATGATCAGTCACGTGATAGTGTGTGATCAGCCACGTGATCAGTGCATGATAGCCACGTGATCAGTGCATGATCAGCCACGTGATCAGTGCATGATAGCCACGTGATCAGTGCATGATCAGTCACGTGACAGTGCATGATCAGCCACGTGATCAGTGCATGATCAGCCACGTGATCAGTGCATGATCAGTTACGTGATCAGTGCATGATCAGTCACGTGATCAGTGCATGGCAGCACGTGATCAGTGCATGATCAGCCACGTGATCAGTGCATGATAGCCACGTGATCAGTGCATGATCAGTCACGTGATCAGTGCATGATCAGCCACGTGAACAGTGCATGCTCAGTCACGTGATCTGGGCCTGCTGAGCTGCGTGATTACTGTCTGCTCATCTGCTTGACAATTGCCAGCTGAGCTGCACGATTCCTGCCTGTCATCTGCTTGACAATTGCCAGCTGTGCTGCGTAATTCCTGCCTGCTCAGCTGCTTGATTATTGCCAGCTGAGCAGCATGATTCCTCACACCTGAGTTCCATGATCATTGCCTGCTGACTGTTTGATTCGTGCCTACTCAGCTCTTTGTTTATTGCCTCCAGAGGCACATGATCAGTGCATGATAGCAAACATGATCAGTGCATGATCAGTCACATGATCAGCGCCATTAAGTCACGTGATCAGTGCATGATAGTCATGTGATCAGTCCATGCTCAGTCACGGTATCAGTGCATGATAAGCCACGTGATCAGTGCATGATCAGTCACATGATCAGTGCATGATCAGCCACGTGATCAGTGCATGAGCAGTCATGTGATCAGTGCATGATATAGATGTGATCAGTGCATGATCAGTCACGTGATCAGTGCATGATAGCCACGTGATCAGTGCATGACAGCCACGCGATCAGTGCATGAGAGCCACGTGATCAGTGCATGATCAGTCACGTGATACATGTGTGATCAGCCACGTGATCAGTGCATGATGAGCCACGTGATCAGTGCATGATCAATTCGTGATCAGTGCATGATCAGTCACGTGACCAGTACATGGTTGCTACGTGATCGCATGATCAGCCACGTGAGCAGTGCATGATAGCCACGTGATCAGTGCATGATCAGTCACGTGATCAGTGCATGATCAGTCACGTGAACAGTGCATGATCATTTACGTGATCAGTGCATGATCAGTCACGTGACCAGTATATGGTTGCTGCGTGATCATTCCATGACGAGCCACGTGAGCAGTGCATGATAGCCACGTGATGTGTGCATGAGTTACGTGAGCAGATGATCAGCCACGTGATCAGTGCATGAGTGCCACGTGATCAGTGCATGATATGTCACGTGACAGGTGTGTGATCAGCCACGTGAACAGTGCATGTTCAGCCACGTGATCAGTGCATGATAGCCACGTGATCAGTGCATGATCAGTTACGTGAGCAGTGTATGATCAGCCACGTGATCAGTGCATGGTCAGACACGTGAACAGTGTATGATCAGCCACGTGATCAGTGCATGATATCCAAGTGATCAGTGCATGATCATCACGTGATCAGTGTATGATCAGCCACGTGAACAGTGCATGCTCAGTCACGTGATCTGGGCCTGCTGAGCTGCGTGATTACTGTCTGCTCATCTGCTTGACAATTGCCAGCTGAGCTGCACGATTCCTGCCTGTCATCTGCTTGACAATTGCCAGCTGTGCTGCGTAATTCCTGCCTGCTCAGCTGCTTGATTATTGCCAGCTGAGCAGCATGATTCTCACACCTGAGTTCCATGATTATTGCCTGCTGACTGTTTGATTCGTGCCTACTCAGCTCTTTGTTTATTGCCTCCAGAGGCACATGATCAGTGTATGATAGCAAACATGATCAGCGCATGATCAGTCACATGATCAGCGCCATTAAGTCACGTGATCACTACATGATAGTCATGTGATCAGTCCATGCTCAGTCACGGTATCAGTGCATGATCAGCCACGTGATCAGTGCATGATCTGTCACAAGATTAGTGTATGATCATCCACGTGATCAGTGCATGGGCAGTCATGTGATCAGTGCATGATATAGACGTGATCAGTGCATGATCAGTCTCGTGATCAGTGCATGATAGCCACGTGATCAGTGCATGATCAGTCACCTGATGGGTGTATGATCATTCACGTGACCTGTACATGGTAGCTACATGATCATTGCATGATCAGCCACGTGAGTAGTGCATGATAGCCACGTGATCAGTGCATGATCAGTCACGTGATCAGTGCATGATCAGTCATGTGACCAGTACATGGTAGCTGCGTGATCATGGCATGATCAGCCACGTGATCAGTGCATGATAGCCACGTGATCAGTGCATGATCAGCCACGTGATCAGTGCATGATCAGTCACGTGATCAGTGCATGATCAGCCACGTGATCAGTGCATGATAGCCACGTGATCAGTGCATGATCAGTCACGTGATCAGTGCATGATCAGGCACGTGATCAGTGCATGATCAGCCACGTGATCAGTGCATGATCAGCCACGTGATCAGTGCATGATCATTACGTGATCAGTGCATGATCAGTCACGTGACCAGTACATGATAGCTACGTGATCATTGCATGATCAGCCACGTGATCAGTGCATGATAGCCACGTGATCAGTGCATGATCAGCCACGTGATCAGTGCATGATCAGTCATGTGATACGTGCATGATCAGCCACGTGATCAGTGCATGATATCCACGTGATCAGTGCATGATCAGCCACGTGATCAGTGCATGATAGCCACGTGATCAGTGCATGATCAGTCACGTGATCATGTGTGATCAGCCACGTGATCAGTGCATGATCAGCCACGTGATCAGTGCATGATCATTACGTGATCAGTGCATGATCAGTCACGTGATCAGTGCATGGTAGCACGTGATCAGTGCATGATCAGCCACGTGATCAGTGCATGATAGCCACGTGATCAGTGCATGATCAGTCACGTGATCAGTGCATGATCAGCCACGCGAACAGTGCATGCTCAGTCACGTGATCTGGGCCTGCTGAGCTGCGTGATTACTGTCTGCTCATCTGCTTGACAATTGCCAGCTGAGCTGCACGATTCCTGCCTGTCATCTGCTTGACAATTGCCAGCTGTGCTGCGAATTCTGCCTGCTCAGCTGCTTGATTATTGCCAGCTGAGCAGCATGATTCCTCACAGCTGAGTTCCATGATTATTGCCTGCTGACTGTTTGATTCGTGCCTACTCAGCTCTTTGTTTATTGCCTCCAGAGGCACATGATCAGTGTATGATAGCAAACATGATCAGCGCATGATCAGTCACATGATCAGCGCCATTAAGTCACGTGATCACTACATGATAGTCATGTGATCAGTCCATGCTCAGTCACGGTATCAGTGCATGATCAGCCACGTGATCAGTGCATGATCTGTCACATGATTAGTGTATGATCATCCACGTGATCAGTGCATGGGCAGTCATGTGATCAGTGCATGATATAGACGTGATCAGTGCATGATCAGTCACGTGATCAGTGCATGATAGCCACGTGATCAGTGCATGATCAGTCACCTGATGGGTGTATGATCATTCACGCGACCTGTACATGGTAGCTACATGATCATTGCATGATCAGCCACGTGAGTAGTGCATGATAGCCACGTGATCAGTGCATGATCAGTCACGTGATCAGTGCATGATCAGTCACGTGATCAGTACATGGTAGCTGCGTGATCATGCATGATCAGCCACGTGATCAGTGCATGATAGCCACGTGATCAGTGCATGATCAGCCACGTGATCAGTGCATGATCAGGCACGTGATCAGTGCATGATCAGCCACGTGATCAGTGCATGATAGCCACGGATCAGTGCATGATCAGTCACGTGATCAGTGCATGATCAGTCACGTGATCAGTGCATGATCAGCCACGTGATCAGTGCATGATCAGCCACGTGATCAGTGCATGATCAGTACGTGATCAGTGCATGATCAGTCACGTGATCAGTACATGATAGCTACGTGATCAGTGCATGATCAGCCACGTGATCAGTGCATGATAGCCACGTGATCAGTGCATGATAGCCACGTGATCAGTGCATGATCAGTCACGTGATCAGTGTGATCAGCCACGTGATCAGTGCATGATAGCCACGTGATCAGTGCATGATCAGCCACGTGATCAGTGCATGATAGCCACGTGATCAGTGCATGATCAGTCACGTGACACATGTGTGATCAGCCACGTGATCAGTGCATGATCAGCCACGTGATCAGTGCATGATCAGTTACGTGATCAGTGCATGATCAGTCACGTGATCAGTGCATGGTCAGCACGTGAACAGTGCATGATCAGCCACGTGATCAGTGCATGATAGCCACGTGATCAGTGCATGATCAGTCACGTGATCAGTGTATGATCAGCCACGTGAACAGTGCATGCTCAGTCACGTGATCTGGGCCTGCTGAGCTGCGTGATTACTGTCTGCTCATCTGCTTGACAATTGCCAGCTGAGCTGCACGATTCCTGCCTGTCATCTGCTTGACAATTGCCAGCTGTGCTGCGTAATTCCTGCCTGTTCAGCTCCTTGATTATTGCCAGCTGAGCAGCATGATTCCTCACACCTGAGTTCCATGATTATTGCCTGCTGACTGTTTGATTCGCCTACTCAGCTCTTTGTTTATTGCCTCCAGAGGCACATGATCAGTGTATGATAGCAAACATGATCAGCGCATGATCAGTCACATGATCAGCGCCATTAAGTCACGTGATCACTACATGATAGTCATGTGATCAGTCCATGCTCAGTCACGGTATCAGTGCATGATCAGCCACGTGATCAGTGCATGATCTGTCACATGATTAGTGTATGATCATCCACGTGATCAGTGCATGGGCAGTCATGTGATCAGTGCATGATATAGACGTGATCAGTGCATGATCAGTCTCGTGATCAGTGCATGATAGCCACGTGATCAGTGCATGATCAGTCACGTGATGGGTGCATGATCATTCACGTGACCTGTACATGGTAGCTACATGATCATTGCATGATCAGCCACGTGAGTAGTGCATGATAGCCACGTGATCAGTGCATGATCAGTCACGTGATCAGTGCATGATCAGTCATGTGACCAGTACATGGTAGCTGCGTGATCAGTGCATGATCAGCCACGTGATCAGTGCATGATAGCCACGTGATCAGTGCATGATCAGCCACGTGATCAGTGCATGATCAGCCACGTGATCAGTGCATGATCAGCCACGTGATCAGTGCATGATAGCCACGTGATCAGTGCATGATCAGTCACGTGATCAGTGCATGATCAGTGTGATCAGTGCATGATCAGCCACGTGATCAGTGCATGATCAGCCACGATCAGTGCATGATCAGTTACGTGATCAGTGCATGATCAGTCACGTGACCAGTACATGGTAGCTACGTGATCATGCATGATCAGCACGTGATCAGTGCATGATAGCCACGTGATCAGTGCATGATAGCCACGTGATCAGTGCATGATCAGTCACGTGATACGTGTGTGATCAGCCACGTGATCAGTGCATGATATCACGTGATCAGTGCATGACAGCCACGTGATCAGTGCATGATAGCCACGTGATCAGTGCATGATCAGTCACGTGACACATGTGTGATCAGCCACGTGATCAGTGCATGATCAGCCACGTGATCAGTGCATGATCAGTTACGTGATCAGTGCATGATCAGCCACGTGATCAGTGCATGGTCAGACACGTGATCAGTGCATGATCAGCCACGTGATCAGTGCATGATAGCCACGTGATCAGTGCATGATCAGTCACGTGATCAGTGCATGATCAGCCACGTGAACAGTGCATGCTCAGTCACGTGATCTGGGCCTGCTGAGCTGCGTGATTACTGTCTGCTCATCTGCTTGACAATTGCCAGCTGAGCTGCACGATTCCTGCCTGTCATCTGCTTGACAATTGCCAGCTGTGCTGCGTAATTCCTGCCTGCTCAGCTGCTTGATTATTGCCAGCTGAGCAGCATGATTCCTCACACCTGAGTTCCATGATTATTGCCTGCTGACTGTTTGATTCGTGCCTACTCAGCTCTTTGTTTATTGCCTCCAGAGGCACATGATCAGTGTATGATAGCAAACATGATCAGCGCATGATCAGTCACATGATCAGCGCCATTAAGTCACGTGATCACTACATGATAGTCATGTGATCAGTCCATGCTCAGTCACGGTATCAGTGCATGATCAGCCACGTGATCAGTGCATGATCTGTCACATGATTAGTGTATGATCATCCACGTGATCAGTGCATGGGCAGTCATGTGATCAGTGCATGATATAGACGTGATCAGTGCATGATCAGTCTCGTGATCAGTGCATGATAGCCACGTGATCAGTGCATGATCAGTCACCTGATGGGTGTATGATCATTCACGTGACCTGTACATGGTAGCTACATGATCATTGCATGATCAGCCACGTGAGTAGTGCATGATAGCCACGCGATCACTGCATGATCAGTCACGTG
Source organism: Bos javanicus (assembly GCF_032452875.1). Lineage (NCBI taxonomy): Eukaryota > Metazoa > Chordata > Mammalia > Artiodactyla > Bovidae > Bos > Bos javanicus. Next base: position 37,454 of record NW_026894469.1, on the reverse strand, counting down.
ATCAGTGCATGATCAGTCATGTGACCAGTACATGGTAGCTGCGTGATCATGCATGATCAGCCACGTGATCAGTGCATGATAGCCACGTGATCAGTGCATGATCAGCCACGTGATCAGTGCATGATCAGTCACGTGATCAGTGCATGATCAGCCACGTGATCAGTGCATGATAGCCACGTGATCAGTGCATGATCAGTCACGTGATCAGCATGATCAGCCACGTGATCAGTGCATGATCAGTTACGTGATCAGTGCATGATCAGTTACGTGATCAGTGCATGATAGCTACGTGATCATGCATGATCAGCCACGTGATCAGTACATGGTAGCCACGTGATCAGTGCATGATCAGCCACGTGATCAGTGCATGATCAGCCACGCGATCAGTGCATGATCAGCCACGTGATCAGTGCATGATCAGTTACGTGATCAGTGCATGATCAGCCACGTGATCAGTGCATGATCAGCCACGTGATCAGTGCATGATCAGTTACGTGATCAGTGCATGATCAGTCACGTGACCAGTACATGATAGCCACGTGATCAGCATGATCAGCCACGTGATCAGTGCATGATAGCCACGTGATCAGTGCATGATAGCCACGTGATCAGTGCATGATCAGTCATGTGATAGTGTGTGATCAGCCACGTGATCAGTGCATGATATCCACGTGATCAGTGCATGACAGCCACGTGATCAGTGCATGAGAGCCATGATCAGTGCATGATCAGTCACGTGATCATGTGTGATCAGCCACGTGATCAGTGCATGATGAGCCACGTGATCAGTGCATGATCACGTGATCAGTGCATGATCAGTCACGTGACCAGTACATGGTTGCTACGTGATCGCTGCATGATCAGCCACGTGAGCAGTGCATGATAGCCACGTGATCAGTGCATGATCAGTCACGTGATCAGTACATGATCAGTCACGTGAACAGTGCATGATCATTTACGTGATCAGTGCATGATCAGTCACGTGACCAGTATATGGTTGCTACGTGATCATTCCATGACGAGCCACGTGAGCAGTGCATGATAGCCACGTGATGTGCATGAGTTACGTGAGCAGAGTATGATCAGCCACGTGATCAGTGCATGAGTGCCACGTGATCAGTGCATGATATGTCACGTGACAGGTGTGTGATCAGCCACGTGAACAGTGCATGTTCAGCCACGTGATCAGTGCATGATAGCCACGTGATCAGTGCATGATCAGTTACGTGAGCAGTGTATGATCAGCCACGTGATCAGTGCATGGTCAGACACGTGAACAGTGTATGATCAGCCACGTGATCAGTGCATGATATCCAAGTGATCAGTGCATGATCATCACGTGATCAGTGTATGATCAGCCACGTGAACAGTGCATGCTCAGTCACGCGATCTGGGCCTGCTGAGCTGCGTGATTACTGTCTGCTCATCTGCTTGACAATTGCCAGCTGAGCTGCACGATTCCTGCCTGCTCAGCTGCTTGATTATTGCCAGCTGAGCAGCATGATTCCTCACACCTGAGTTCCATGATTATTGCCTGCTGACTGTTTGATTCGTGCCTACTCAGCTCTTTGTTTATTGCCTCCAGAGGCACATGATCAGTGTATGATAGCAAACATGATCAGCGCATGATCAGTCACATGATCAGCGCCATTAAGTCACGTGATCACTACATGATAGTCATGTGATCAGTCCATGCTCAGTCACGGTATCAGTGCATGATCAGCCACGTGATCAGTGCATGATCTGTCACAAGATCAGTGTATGATCATCCACGTGATCAGTGCATGGCAGTCATGTGATCAGTGCATGATATAGACGTGATCAGTGCATGATCAGTCACGTGATCAGTGCATGATAGCCACGTGATCAGTGCATGATCAGTCACCTGATGGGTGTATGATCATTCACGTGACCAGTACATGGTAGCTACATGATCATTGCATGATCAGCCACGTGAGTAGTGCATGATAGCCACGTGATCAGTGCATGATCAGTCACGTGATCAGTGCATGATCAGCCACGTGATCAGTGCATGATCAGTCACGTGATCAGTGCATGATCAGCCACGTGATCAGTGCATGATCAGTCACGTGATCAGTGCATGATATAGACGTGATCAGTGCATGATCAGCCACGCGATCAGTGCATGATCAGCCACGTGATCAGTGCATGATCAGTCACGTGATCAGTGCATGATCAGTCACGTGATCAGTGCATGGTAGCTACATGATCAGTGCATGATCAGCCACGTGATAGTGCATGATAGCCACGTGATCAGTGCATGATCAGCCACGTGATCAGTGCATGATCAGTCATGACCAGTACATGGTAGCCGTGATCATGCATGATCAGCCACGTGATCAGTGCATGATAGCCACGTGATCAGTGCATGATCAGTCACGTGATCAGTGCATGATCAGTCACGTGATCAGTGCATGATCAGCCACGTGATCAGTGCATGATCAGGCACGTGATCAGTGCATGATCAGCCACGTGATCAGTGCATGATCAGCACGTGATCAGTGATGTCAGCCAGTGATCAGTGCATGATAGCCACGTGATCAGTGCATGATCAGTCACGTGATCAGTGCATGATCAGTTACGTGATCAGTGTATGATCAGCCACGTGATCAGTGCATGATCAGCCACGTGATCAGTGCATGATCAATTACGCGCTCAGTGCATGATCAGTCACGTGATCAGTACATGGTAGCTACGTGATCATGCATGATCAGCCACGTGATCAGTGCATGATAGCCACGTGATCAGTGCATGATAGCCACGTGATCAGTGCATGATCAGTCATGTGATACGTGTGTGATCAGCCACGTGATCAGTGCATGATATCCACGTGATCAGTGCATGATCAGCCACGTGATCAGTGCATGAGAGCCACGGATCAGTGCATGATCAGTCACGTGATACATGTGATCAGCCACGTGATCAGTGCATGATGAGCCACGTGATCAGTGCAGATCAATTACGTGATCAGTGCATGATCAGTCACGTGACCAGTACATGGTTGCTACGTGATCGCTGCATGATCAGCCACGTGAGCAGAGCATGATAGCCACGTGATCAGTGCATGATCAGTCACGTGATCAGTACATGATCAGTCACGTGAACAGTGCATGATCATTTACGTGATCTTTGCATGATCAGTCACGTGACCAGTATATGGTTAGCACGTGATCATTCCATGAGAGCCACGTGAGCAGTGCATGATAGCCACGTGATGTGTGCATGAGTTACGTGAGCAGAGTATGATCAGCCACGTGATCAGTGCATGAGTGCCACGTGATCAGTGCATGATATGTCACGTGACAGGTGTGTGATCAGCCACGTGAACAGTGCTCAGCCACGTGATCAGTGCATGATAGCCACGTGATCAGTGCATGATCAGTTACGTGAGCAGTGTATGATCAGCCACGTGATCAGTGCATGGTCAGACACGTGAACAGTGTATGATCAGCCACGTGATCAGTGCATGATATCCAAGTGATCAGTGCATGATCATCACGTGATCAGTGTATGATCAGCCACGTGAACAGTGCATGCTCAGTCACGTGATCTGGGCCTGCTGAGCTGCGTGATTACTGTCTGCTCATCTGCTTGACAATTGCCAGCTGAGCTGCACGATTCCTGCCTGTCATCTGCTTGACAATTGCCAGCTGTGCTGCGTAATTCCTGCCTGCTCAGCTGCTTGATTATTGCCAGCTGAGCAGCATGATTCCTCACACCTGAGTTCCATGATTATTGCCTGCTGACTGTTTGATTCGTGCCTACTCAGCTCTTTGTTTATTGCCTCCAGAGGCACATGATCAGTGTATGATAGCAAACATGATCAGCGCATGATCAGTCACATGATCAGCGCCATTAAGTCACGTGATCACTACATGATAGTCATGTGATCAGTCCATGCTCAGTCACGGTATCAGTGCATGATCAGCCACGTGATCAGTGCATGATCTGTCACAAGATTAGTGTATGATCATCCACGTGATCAGTGCATGGGCAGTCATGTGATCAGTGCATGATATAGACGTGATCAGTGCATGATCAGTCTCGTGATCAGTGCATGATAGCCACGTGATCAGTGCATGATCAGTCACCTGATGGGTGTATGATCATTCACGTGACCTGTACATGGTAGCTACATGATCATTGCATGATCAGCCACGTGAGTAGTGCATGATAGCCACGTGATCACTGCATGATCAGTCACGTGATCAGTGCATGATCAGTCATGTGACCAGTACATGGTAGCTGTGATCATGCATGATCAGCCACGTGAGCAGTGCATGATAGCCACGTGATCAGTGCATGATCAGACACGTGATCAGTGCATGATCAGTCACGTGATCAGTGCATGATCAGCCACGCGATCAGTGCATGATCAGTTACGTGATCAGTGCATGATCAGCCACGTGATCAGTGCATGATCAGCACGTGATCAGTGCATGATCAATTACGTGATCAGTGCATGATCAGTCACGTGACCAGTGCATGGTAGCTACGTGATCAGTGCATGATCAGCCACGTGATCAGTGCATGATAGCCACGTGATCAGTGCATGATAGCCACGTGATCAGTGCATGATCAGTCATGTGATACGTGTGATCAGCCACGTGATCAGTGCATGATATCCACGCGATCAGTGCATGACAGCCACGCGATCAGTGCATGAGAGCCACGTGATCAGTGCATGATCAGTCACGTGATACATGTGTGATCAGCCACGTGATCAGTGCATGATGAGCCACGCGATCAGTGCATGATCAATTACGTGATCAGTGCATGATCAGTCACGTGACCAGCATGGTTGCTACGTGATCGTGCATGATCAGCCACGTGAGCAGTGCATGATAGCCACGTGATCAGTGCATGATCAGTCACGTGATCAGTACATGATCAGTCACGTGAACAGTGCATGATCATTTACGTGATCTTTGCATGATCAGTCACGTGACCAGTATATGGTTGCTACGTGATCATTCCATGACGAGCCACGTGAGCAGTGCATGATAGCCACGTGATGTGTGCATGAGTTACGTGAGCAGAGCATGATCAGCCACGTGATCAGTGCATGAGTGCCACGTGATCAGTGCATGATATGTCACGTGACAGTGTGTGATCAGCCACGTGAACAGTGCATGTTCAGCCACGTGATCAGTGCATGATAGCCACGTGATCAGTGCATGATCAGTTACGTGAGCAGTGTATGATCAGCCACGTGATCAGTGCATGGTCAGACACGTGAACAGTGTATGATCAGCCACGCGATCAGTGCATGATATCCAAGTGATCAGTGCATGATCATCACGTGATCAGTGTATGATCAGCCACGTGAACAGTGCATGCTCAGTCACGTGATCTGGGCCTGCTGAGCTGCGTGATTACTGTCTGCTCATCTGCTTGACAATTGCCAGCTGAGCTGCACGATTCCTGCCTGTCATCTGCTTGACAATTGCCAGCTGTGCTGCGTAATTCCTGCCTGCTCAGCTGCTTGATTATTGCCAGCTGAGCAGCATGATTCCTCACACCTGAGTTCCATGATTATTGCCTGCTGACTGTTTGATTCGTGCCTACTCAGCTCTTTGTTTATTGCCTCCAGAGGCACATGATCAGTGTATGATAGCAAACATGATCAGCGCATGATCAGTCACATGATCAGCGCCATTAAGTCACGTGATCACTACATGATAGTCATGTGATCAGTCCATGCCCAGTCACGGTATCAGTGCATGATCAGCCACGTGATCAGTGCATGATCTGTCACAAGATTAGTGTATGATCATCCACGTGATCAGTGCACGGGCAGTCATGTGATCAGTGCATGATATAGACGCGAACAGTGCATGATCAGTCTCGTGATCAGTGCATGATAGCCACGTGATCAGTGCATGATCAGTCACCTGATGGGTGTATGATCATTCACGTGACCTGTACATGGTAGCTACATGATCATTGTATGATCAGCCACGTGAGTAGTGCATGATAGCCACGTGATCACTGCATGATCAGTCACGTGATCAGTGCATGATCAGTCATGTGACCAGTACATGGTAGCTGCGCGATCATGGCATGATCAGCCACGTGAGCAGTGCATGATAGCCACGTGATCAGTGCATGATCAGACACGAGATCAGTGCATGATCAGTCACGTGATCAGTGCATGATCAGCCACGTGATCAGTGCATGATCAGTACGTGATCAGTGCATGATCAGCCACGTGATCAGTGCATGATCAGCCACGTGATCAGTGCATGATCAGTCACGTGATCAGTGCATGATCAGTCACGTGACCAGTGCATGGTAGCCACGTGATCATTGCATGATCAGCCACGTGATCAGTGCATGATAGCCACGCGATCAGTGCATGATAGCCACGTGATCAGTGCATGATCAGTCATGTGATACGTGTGTGATCAGCCACGTGATCAGTGCATGATATCCACGCGATCAGTGCATGACAGCCACGTGATCAGTGCATGAGAGCCACGTGATCAGTGCATGATCAGTCACGTGATACATGTGTGATCAGCCACGTGATCAGTGCATGATGAGCCACGTGATCAGTGCATGATCAATTACGTGATCAGTGCATGATCAGTCACGTGACCAGTACATGGTTGCTACGTGATCGTTGCATGATCAGCGTGAGCAGTGCATGATAGCCACGTGATCAGTGCATGATCAGTCACGTGATCAGTACATGATCAGTCACGTGAACAGTGCATGATCATTTACGTGATCTGTGCATGATCAGTCACGTACCAGTATATGGTTGCTACGCGATCATTCCATGACGAGCCACGTGAGCAGTGATAGCCACGTGATGTGTGCAGTTACGTGAGCAGAGTATGATCAGCCACGTGATCAGTGCATGAGTGCCACGTGATCAGTGCATGATATGTCACGTGACAGGTGTGTGATCAGCCACGTGAACAGTGCATGTTCAGCCACGTGATCAGTGCATGATAGCCACGTGATCAGTGCATGATCAGTTACGTGAGCAGTGTATGATCAGCCACGTGATCAGTGCATGGTCAGACACGTGAACAGTGTATGATCAGCCACGTGATCAGTGCATGATATCCAAGTGATCAGTGCATGATCATCACGTGATCAGTGTATGATCAGCCACGTGAACAGTGCATGCTCAGTCACGTGATCTGGGCCTGCTGAGCTGCGTGATTACTGTCTGCTCATCTGCTTGACAATTGCCAGCTGAGCTGCACGATTCCTGCCTGCTCAGCTGCTTGATTATTGCCAGCTGAGCAGCATGATTCCTCACACCTGAGTTCCATGATTATTGCCTGCTGACTGTTTGATTCGTGCCTACTCAGCTCTTTGTTTATTGCCTCCAGAGGCACATGATCAGTGTATGATAGCAAACATGATCAGCGCATGATCAGTCACATGATCAGCGCCATTAAGTCACGTGATCACTACATGATAGTCATGTGATCAGTCCATGCTCAGTCACGGTATCAGTGCATGATCAGCCACGTGATCAGTGCATGATCTGTCACAAGATTAGTGTATGATCATCCACGTGATCAGTGCATGGCAGTCATGTGATCAGTGCATGATATAGACGTGATCAGTGCATGATCAGTCTCGTGATCAGTGCATGATAGCCACGTGATCAGTGCATGATCAGTCACCTGATGGGTGTATGATCATTCACGTGACCTGTACATGGTAGCTACATGATCATTGCATGATCAGCCACGAGTAGTTCATGATAGCCACGTGATCACTGCATGATCAGTCACGTGATCAGTGCATGATCAGCCACGTGATCAGTACATGATCAGTTACGTGATCAGTGCATGATCAGCCACGTGATCAGTGCATGATCAGCCACGTGATCAGTGCATGATCAGACGTGATCAGTGCATGATCAGTCACGTGATCAGTGCATGATAGCCACGTGATCAGTGCATGATCAGTCACGTGATCAGTGCATGATCAGTCACGTGATCAGTACATGGTAGCTACATGATCATTGCATGATCAGCCACGTGATCAGTGCATGATAGCCACGTGATCAATGCATGATCAGTCACGTGATCAGTGCATGATCAGTCACGTGACCAGTACATGGTAGCTGCGTGATCAGTGCATGATCAGCCACGTGATCAGTGCATGATAGCCACGTGATCAGTGCATGATCAGTCACGTGATCAGTGCATGATCAGCCACGTGATCAGTGCATGATCAGTCACGAGATCAGTGCATGATCAGTCACGTGATCAGTGCATGATCAGTCACGTGATCAGTGCATGATCAGTCACGTGATCAGTGCATGATCAGCCACGTGATCAGTGCATGATCAGCCACGTGATCAGTGCATGATCATTACGTGATCAGTGCATGATCAGTCACGTGACCAGTACATGGTAGCTACGCGATCATTGCATGATCAGCCACGTGATCAGTGCATGATAGCCACGTGATCAGTGCATGATAGCCACGTGATCAGTGCATGATCAGTCATGTGATACGTGTGATCAGCCACGTGATCAGTGCATGATATCCACGTGATCAGTGCATGACAGCCACGTGATCAGTGCATGAGAGCCACGGGATCAGTGCATGATCAGTCACGTGATACATGTGTGATCAGCCACGTGATCAGTGCATGATGAGCCACGTGATCAGTGCAGGATCAATACGTGATCAGTGCATGATCAGTCACGTGACCAGTACATGGCTACGTGATCGTTGCATGATCAGCCACGCGAGCAGAGCATGATAGCCACGGTCAGTGCATGATCAGTCACGTGATCAGTACATGATCAGTCACGTGAACAGTGCATGATCATTTACGTGATCTTTGTATGATCAGTCACGTTACCAGTATATGGTTGCTACGTGATCATTCCATGACGAGCCACGGAGCAGTGCATGATAGCCACGTGATGTGTGCATGAGTTACGTGAGCAGAGTATGATCAGCCACGTGATCAGTGCATGAGTGCCACGTGATCAGTGCATGATATGTCACGTGACAGGTGTGTGATCAGCCACGTGAACAGTGCATGTTCAGCCACGTGATCAGTGCATGATAGCCACGTGATCAGTGCATGATCAGTTACGTGAGCAGTGTATGATCAGCCACGTGATCAGTGCATGGTCAGACACGTGAACAGTGTATGATCAGCCACGTGATCAGTGCATGATATCCAAGTGATCAGTACATGATCATCACGTGATCAGTGCATGATCAGCCACGTGAACAGTGCATGCTCAGTCACGTGATCTGGGCCTGCTGAGCTGCGTGATTACTGTCTGCTCATCTGCTTGACAATTGCCAGCTGAGCTGCACGATTCCTGCCTGTCATCTGCTTGACAATTGCCAGCTGTGCTGCGTAATTCCTGCCTGCTCAGCTGCTTGATTATTGCCAGCTGAGCAGCATGATTCCTCACACCTGAGTTCCATGATTATTGCCTGCTGACTGTTTGATTCGTGCCTACTCAGCTCTTTGTTTATTGCCTCCAGAGGCACATGATCAGTGTATGATAGCAAACATGATCAGCGCATGATCAGTCACATGATCAGCGCCATTAAGTCACGTGATCACTACATGATAGTCATGTGATCAGTCCATGCTCAGTCACGGTATCAGTGCATGATCAGCCACGTGATCAGTGCATGATCTGTCACAAGATCAGTGTATGATCATCCATGTGATCAGTGCATGGGCAGTCATGTGATCAGTGCATGATATAGACGTGAACAGTGCATGATCAGTCTCGTGATCAGTGCATGATAGCCATGATCAGTGCATGATCAGTCACCTGATGGGTGTATGATCATTCACGTGACCTGTACATGGTAGCTACATGATCATTGCATGATCAGCCACGTGAGTAGTGCATGATAGCCACGTGATCACTGCATGATCAGTCACGTGATCAGTGCATGATCAGTCACGTGACCAGTACATGGTAGCTGCGTGATCATGGCATGATCAGCCACGTGAGCAGTGCATGATAGCCACGTGATCAGTGCATGATCAGACACGAATCAGTGCATGATCAGTCACGTGATCAGTGCATGATCAGCCACGTGATCAGTGCATGATCAGTCACGTGATCAGTATGATCAGCCACGTGATCAGTGCATGATCAGCCACGTGATCAGTGCATGATCAATTACGCGATCAGTGCATGATCAGTCACGTGACCAGTGCATGGTAGCCACGATCATTGCATGATCAGCCACGTGATCAGTGCATGATCAGCCACGTGATCAGTGCATGATAGCCACGTGATCAGTGCATGATCAGTCATGTGATACGTGATCAGCCACGTGAACAGTGCATGCTAGTCACGTGATCAGTGCATGACAGCCACGTGATCAGTGCATGAGAGCCACGGATCAGTGCATGATCAGTCACGTGATACATGTGTGATCAGCCACGTGATCAGTGCATGACGAGCCACGTGATCAGTGCAGCATCAATTACGTGATCAGTGCATGATTATTCACGTGACCAGTACATGATTGCTACGTGATCGTTGCATGATCAGCCACGTGAGCAGAGTATGATAGCCACGTGTTCAGTGCATGATCAGTCACGTGATCTGCACATGATCAGTCACGTGAACAGTGCATGATCATTTACGTGATCTGCGCATGATCAGTCACGTGATCAGTATATGGTTGCTACGTGATCATTCCATGACGAGCCACGCGAGCAGTGCATGATAGCCACGTGATGTGTGCATGAGTTACGTGAGCAGTGTATGATCAGCCACGTGATCAGTGCATGAGTGCCACGTGATCAGTGCATGATATGTCACGTGACAGGTGTGTGATCAGCCACGTGAACAGTGCATGTTCAGCCACGTGATCAGTGCATGATAGCCACGTGATCAGTGCATGATCAGTCACGTGATCAGTGCATGATCAGCCACGTGATCAGTGCATGATCAGACACGTGAACAGTGTATGATCAGCCACGTGATCAGTGCATGATATCCAAGTGATCAGTACATGATCATCACGTGATCAGTGTATGATCAGCCACGTGAACAGTGCATGCTCAGTCACGTGATCTGGGCCTGCTGAGCTGCGTGATTACTGTCTGCTCATCTGCTTGACAATTGCCAGCTGAGCTGCACGATTCCTGCCTGCTCAGCTGCTTGATTATGCCAGCTGAGCAGCATGATTCCTCACACCTGAGTTCCATGATTATTGCCTGCTGACTGTTTGATTCAGGCCTACTCAGCTCTTTGTTTATTGCCTCCAGAGGCACATGATCAGTGTGATAGCAAACATGATCAGCGCATGATCAGTCACATGATCAGCGCCATTAAGTCACGTGATCACTACATGATAGTCATGTGATCAGTCCATGCTCAGTCACGTATCAGTGCATGATCAGCCACGTGATCAGTGCATGATCTGTCACAAGATTAGTGCATGATCATCCACGTGATCAGTGCACGGCAGTCATGTGATCAGTGCATGATATAGACATGAACAGTGCATGATCAGTCTCGTGATCAGTGCATGATAGTCACGTGATCAGTGCATGATCAGTCACCTGATCAGTGTATGATCATTCACGTGACCTGTACATGGTAGCTACATGATCATTGCATGATCAGCCATGTGAGTAGTGCATGATAGCCACGTGATCACTGCATGATCAGTCACGTGATCAGTGCATGATCAGTCACGTGATCAGTGCATGATCAGCCACGTGATCAGTGCATGACCAGGCACGTGATCAGTGCATGATCAGCCATGTGATCAGTGCATGATATACGTGATCAGTGCATGATCAGTCACGTGATCAGTGCATGATAGCTACGTGATCAGTGCATGATCAGTCACGTGATCAGTGTATGATCAGTCACGTGACCAGTGCATGTAGCTACGTGATCATTGCATGATCAGCCACGTGATAGTGCATGATAGCCACGTGATCAGTGCATGATCAGTCACGTGATCAGTGCATGATCAGTCAGTGATCAGTGCATGTAGCCACGTGATCATGCATGATCAGCCACGTGATCAGTGCATGATAGCCACGTGATCAGTGCATGATCAGTCACGTGATCAGTGCATGATCAGTCACGTGATCAGTGCATGATCAGCCACGTGATCAGCATGATCAGCCACGTGATCAGTGCATGATCAGCCACGTGATCAGTGCATGATCAGGCACGTGATCAGTGTATGTCAGCCACGTGATCAGTGCATGATAGCCACGTGATCAGTGCATGATCAGTCACGTGATCATTGCATGATCAATACGTGATCAGTGCATGATCAGCCACGTGATCAGTGCATGATCAGCCACGTGATCAGTGCATGATCAATTACGTGATCAGTGCATGATCAGTCACGTGCAGTACATGGTAGCTACGTGATCATTGCATGATCAGCCACGTGATCAGTGCATGATAGCCACGCGATCAGTGCATGATAGCCACGTGATCAGTGCATGATCAGTCATGTGATACGTATGATCAGCCACATGATCAGTGCATGATCATCCACGTGATCAGTGCATGACAGCCACGTGATCAGTGCATGAGAGCCACGATCAGTGCATGATCAGTCACGTGATACATGTGTGATCAGCCACGTGATCAGTGCATGATGAGCCACGTGATCAGTGCATGATCAGTTACGTGATCAGTGCATGATCAGTCACGTGACCAGTACATGGTTGCCACGTGATCATTGCATGATCAGCCACGTGAGTAGAGCATGATAGCCACGTGTCAGTGCATGATCAGTCACGTGATCAGTACATGATCAGTCACGTGAACAGTGCATGATCATTTACGTGATCTTTGCATGATCAGTCACGTGACCAGTATATGGTTGCTACGCGATCATTCCATGACGAGCCACTGGAGCAGTGCATGATAGCCACGTGATGTGTGCATGAGCTACGTGAGCAGAGTATGATCAGCCACGCGATCAGTGCATGAGTGCCACGTGATCAGTGCATGATATGTCACGTGACAGGTGTGTGATCAGCCACGTGAACAGTGCATGTTCAGCCACGTGATCAGTGCATGATAGCCACGTGATCAGTGCATGATCAGTTACGTGATCAGTGTATGATCAGCCACGTGATCAGTGCATGGTCAGACACGTGAACAGTGCATGATCAGCCACGTGATCAGTGCATGATATCCAAGTGATCAGTGCATGATCATCACGTGATCAGTGTATGATCAGCCACGTGAACAGTGCATGCTCAGTCACGTGATCTGGGCCCGCTGAGCTGCGTGATTACTGTTTGCTCATCTGCTTGACAATTGCCAGCTGAGCTGCACGATTCCTGCCTGTCATCTGTTTGACAATTGCCAGCTGTGCTGCGTAATTCCTGCCTGCTCAGCTGCTTGATTATTGCCAGCTGAGCAGCATGATTCCTCACACCTGAGTTCCATGATTATTGCCTGCTGACTGTTTGATTCGTGCCTACTCAGCTCTTTGTTTATTGCCTCCAGAGGCACATGATCAGTGTATGATAGCAAACATGATCAGCGCATGATCAGTCACATGATCAGTGCCATTAAGTCACGTGATCACTACATGATAGTCATGTGATCAGTCCATGCTCAGTCACGGTATCAGTGCATGATCAGCCACGTGATCAGTGCATGATCTGTCACAAGATTAGTGTATGATCATCCACGTGATCAGTGCACGGGCAGTCATGTGATCAGTGCATGGTATAGACGTGATCAGTGCGTGATCAGTGCATGATCAGTGCATGATAGCCACGTGATCAGTGCATGATCAGTCACCTGATGGGTGCATGATCATTCACGTGACCTGTACATGGTAGCCACATGATCATTGCATGATCAGCCACGTGAGTAGTTCATGATAGCCACGTGATAACTGCATGATCAGTCACGTGATCAGTGCATGATCAGTCATGTGACCAGTACATGGTCGCTGCATGATCATGGCATGATCAGCCACGTGAGCAGTGCATGATAGCCACGTGATCAGTGCATGATCAGCCACGTGATCAGTGCATGATCAGCCACGTGATCAGTGCATGATCAGTTACGTGATCAGTGCATGATCAGTTACGTGATCAGTGTATGATCAGCCACGTGATCAGTGCATGATCAGCCACATGATCAGTGCATGATCAATTACGTGCTCAGTGCATGATCAGTCACGTGACCAGTACATGGTAGCTACGTGATCATTGCCTGATAAGCCACGTGATCAGTGCATGATAGCCACGTGATCAGTGCATGATAGCCACGTGATCAGTGCATGATCAGTCATGTGATACGCGTGTGATCAGCCACATGATCAGTGCATGATATCCACGTGATCAGTGCATGACAGCCACGTGATCAGTGCATGAGAGCCACGGATCAGTGCATGATCAGTCACGTGATACATGTGATCAGCCACGTGATCAGTGCATGATGAGCCACGTGATCAGTGCAGGATCAATTACGTGATCAGTGCATGATCAGTCACGTGACCAGTACATGGTTGCTACGTGATCGCGCATGATCAGCCACGTGAGCAGAGCATGATAGCCACGTGGTCAGTGCATGATCAGTCACGTGATCAGTACATGATCAGTCACGTGAACAGTGCATGATCATTTACGTGATCTTTGCATGATCAGTCACGCACAGTATATGGTTACATGATCATTCCATGATGAGCACGTGAGCAGTGCATGATCAGCCACGTGATCAGTGCATGAGTGCCACGTGATCAGTGCATGATATGTCACGTGACAGGTGTGTGATCAGCCACGTGAACAGTGCATGTTCAGCCACGTGATCAGTGCATGATAGCCACGTGATCAGTGCATGATCAGTTACGTGAGCAGTGTATGATCAGCCACGTGATCAGTGCATGGTCAGACACGTGAACAGTGTATGATCAGCCACGTGATCAGTGCATGATATCCAAGTGATCAGTGCATGATCATCACGTGATCAGTGTATGATCAGCCACGTGAACAGTGCATGCTCAGTCACGTGATCTGGGCCTGCTGAGCTGCGTGATTACTGTCTGCTCATCTGCTTGACAATTGCCAGCTGAGCTGCACGATTCCTGCCTGTCATCTGCTTGACAATTGCCAGCTGTGCTGCGTAATTCCTGCCTGCTCAGCTGCTTGATTATTGCCAGCTGAGCAGCATGATTCCTCACACCTGTGTTCCATGATTATTGCCTGCTGACTGTTTGATTCGTGCCTACTCAGCTCTTTGTTTATTGCCTCCAGAGGCACATGATCAGTGTATGATAGCAAACATGATCAGCGCATGATCAGTCACATGATCAGCGCCATTAAGTCACGTGATCACTACATGATAGTCATGTGATCAGTCCATGCTCAGTCACGGTATCAGTGCATGATCAGCCACGTGATCAGTGCATGATCTGTCACAAGATTAGTGTATGATCATCCACGTGATCAGTGCACGGCAGTCATGTGATCAGTGCATGATATAGACGTGAACAGTGCATGATCAGTCTCGTGATCAGTGCATGATAGCCACGTGATCAGTGCATGATCAGTCACCTGATGGGTGTATGATCATTCACGTGACCTGTACATGGTAGCTACATGATCATTGCATGATCAGCCACGTGAGTAGTTCATGATAGCCACGTGATCACTGCATGATCAGTCACGTGATCAGTGCATGATCAGTCATGTGACCAGTACATGGTAGCTGCGTGATCATGGCATGATCAGCCACTTGAGCAGTGCATGATAGCCACGCGATCAGTGCATGATCAGACACGTGATCAGTGCATGATCAGTCACGTGATCAGTGCATGATCAGCCACGTGATCAGTGCATGATCATGTGATCAGTGTATGATCAGCCACGTGATCAGTGCATGATCAGCCACGTGATCAGTGCATGATCAGCCACGTGATCAGTGCATGATCAGTCACGTGACCAGTACATGATAGCCACGTGATCAGTGCATGATCAGCCACGTGATCAGTGCATGATAGCCACGTGATCAGTGCATGATAGCCACGTGATCAGTGCATGATCAGTCATGTGATACGTGATCAGCCACGTGATCAGTGCATGATATCCACGCGATCAGTGCATGACAGCCACGTGATCAGTGCATGAGAGCCACGGGATCAGTGCATGATCAGTCACGTGATACATGCATGATCAGCCACGTGATCAGTGCATGATGAGCCAAGGGATCAGTGCAGGATCAATTACGTGATCAGTGCATGATCAGTCACGTGATCAGTACATGGTTGCTACGTGATCGCTGCATGATCAGCCACGTGAGCAGAGCATGATAGCCACGTGATCAGTGCATGATCAGTCACGTGATCAGTACATGATCAGTCACGTGAACAGTGCATGATCATTTACGTGATCTTTGCATGATCAGTCACGCTACCAGTATATGGTTGCTACGTGATCATTCCATGACAGCCACGTGAGCAGTGCATGATAGCCACGTGATGTGTGCATGAGTTACGTGAGCAGAGTATGATCAGCCACGTGATCAGTGCATGAGTGCCACGTGATCAGTGCATGATATGTCACGTGACAGGTGTGTGATCAGCACGTGAACAGTGCATGTTCAGCCACGTGATCAGTGCATGATAGCCACGTGATCAGTGCATGATCAGTTACGTGAGCAGTGTATGATCAGCCACGTGATCAGTGCATGGTCAGACACGTGAACAGTGTATGATCAGCCACGTGATCAGTGCATGATATCCATGATCAGTACATGATCATCACGTGATCAGTGTATGATCAGCCACGTGAACAGTGCATGCTCAGTCACGTGATCTGGGCCTGCTGAGCTGCGTGATTACTGTCTGCTCATCTGCTTGACAATTGCCAGCTGAGCTGCACGATTCCTGCCTGCTCAGCTGCTTGATTATTGCCAGCTGAGCAGCATGATTCCTCACACCTGTGTTCCATGATTATTGCCTGCTGACTGTTTGATTCGTGCCTACTCAGCTCTTTGTTTATTGCCTCCAGAGGCACATGATCAGTGTATGATAGCAAACATGATCAGCGCATGATCAGTCACATGATCAGCGCCATTAAGTCACGTGATCACTACATGATAGTCATGTGATCAGTCCATGCTCAGTCACGGGTATCAGTGCATGATCAGCCACGTGATCAGTGCATGATCTGTCACAAGATTAGTGTATGATCATCCACGTGATCAGTGCATGGGCAGTCATGTGATCAGTGCATGATATAGACGTGAACAGTGCATGATCAGTCACGTGATCAGTGCATGATAGCCACGTGATCAGTGCATGATCAGTCACCTGATGGGTGTATGATCATTCACGTGACCTGTACATGGTAGCTACATGATCATTGCATGATCAGCCACGTGAGTTCATGATAGCCACGTGATCAGTGCATGATCAGTCACGTGATCAGTGCATGATCAGCCACGTGATCAGTGCATGATCGTCACGTGATCATGCATGATCAGCCACGTGATCAGTGCATGGCAGTCACGTGATCAGTGCATGATATAGACGTGATCAGTGCATGATCAGTCACGTGATCAGTGCATGATCAGCCACGTGATCAGTGCATGATCAGTCACGTGATCAGGCGATCATTCACGTGACCTGTACATGAAGCACGTGATCAGTGCATGATCAGCCACGTGATCAGTGCATGATAGCACGTGATCAGTGCATGATCAGTCACGTGATCAGTGCATGATCAGTCATGTGACCAGTACATGGTAGTGCGTGATCATGGCATGATCAGCCACGTGATCAGTGCATGATAGCCACGTGATCAGTGCATGATCAGCCACGCGATCAGTGCATGATCAGTCACGTGATCAGTGCATGATCAGACACGATCAGTGCATGATCAGTCACGTGATCAGTGCATGATCAGCCACGTGATCAGTGCATGACCAGGCACGATCAGTGCATGTCCAGCCATGATCAGTGCATGATAGCCACGTGATCAGTGCATGATCAGTCACGCGATCAGTGCATGATCAGTATGTGATCAGTGTATGATCAGCCACGTGATCAGTGCATGATCAGCCACATGATCAGTGCATGATCAATTACGCGCTCAGTGCATGATCAGTTACGTGACCAGTACAAGGTAGCTACGTGATCATTGCCTGATAAGCCACGTGATCAGTGCATGATAGCCACGTGAGCGCATGATAGCCACGTGATCAGTGCATGATCAGTCATGTGATACGTGGTGATCAGCCACGTGATCAGTGCATGATATCCACGTGATCAGTGCATGACAGCCACGTGATCAGTGCATGAGAGCCACGGATCAGTGCATGATCAGTCACGTGATACATGTGTGATCAGCCACGTGATCAGTGCATGATGAGCCACGTGATCAGTGCAGGATCAATTACGTGATCAGTGCATGATCAGTCACGTGACCAGTACATGGCTACATGATCGCATGATCAGCCACGTGAGCAGCATGATAGCCGCGGTCAGTGCATGATCAGTCACGTGATCAGTACATGATCAGTCCGTGAACAGTGCATGATCATTTACGTGATCTTTGCATGATCAGTCACGTTACAGTATATGGTTGCTACGTGATCATTCCATGACGAGCCACGTGAGCAGTGCATGATAGCCACGTGATGTGCATGAGTACGTGAGCAGAGTATGATCAGCCACGTGATCAGTGCATGAGTGCCACGTGATCAGTGCATGATATGTCACGTGACAGGTGTGTGATCAGCCACGTGAACAGTGCATGTTCAGCCACGTGATCAGTGCATGATAGCCACGTGATCAGTGCATGATCAGTTACGTGAGCAGTGTACGATCAGCCACGTGATCAGTGCATGGTCAGACACGTGAACAGTGTATGATCAGCCACGTGATCAGTGCATGATATCCAAGCGATCAGTGCATGATCATCACGTGATCAGTGTATGATCAGCCACGTGAACAGTGCATGCTCAGTCACGTGATCTGGGCCTGCTGAGCTGCGTGATTACTGTCTGCTCATCTGCTTGACAATTGCCAGCTGAGCTGCACGATTCCTGCCTGTCATCTGCTTGACAATTGCCAGCTGTGCTGCGTAATTCCTGCCTGCTCAGCTGCTTGATTATTGCCAGCTGAGCAGCATGATTCCTCACACCTGAGTTCCATGATTATTGCCTGCTGACTGTTTGATTCGTGCCTACTCAGCTCTTTGTTTATTGCCTCCAGAGGCACATGATCAGTGTATGATAGCAAACATGATCAGCGCATGATCAGTCACATGATCAGCGCCATTAAGTCACGTGATCACTACATGATAGTCATGTGATCAGTCCATGCTCAGTCACGGTATCAGTGCATGATCAGCCACGTGATCAGTGCATGATCTGTCACAAGATTAGTGTATGATCATCCACGTGATCAGTGCACGGGCAGTCATGTGATCAGTGCATGATATAGACGTGAACAGTGCATGATCAGTCTCGTGATCAGTGCATGATAGCCACGTGATCAGTGCATGATCAGTCACCTGATGGGTGTATGATCATTCACGTGACCTGTACATGGTAGCTACATGATCATTGCATGATCAGCCACGTGAGTAGTTCATGATAGCCACGTGATCACTGCATGATCAGTCACGCGATCAGTGCATGATCAGTCATGTGACCAGTACATGGTAGCTGCGTGATCATGGCATGATCAGCCACGTGAGCAGTGCATGATAGCCACGTGATCAGTGCATGATCAGACACGTGATCAGTGCATGATCAGTCACGTGATCAGTGCATGATCAGCCACGTGATCAGTGCATGATCAGTTATGATCAGTGTATGATCAGCCACGTGATCAGTGCATGATCAGCCACGTGATCAGTGCATGATCAATTACGTGATCAGTGCATGATCAGTCACGTGACCAGTACATGGTAGCTACGTGATCATTGCCTGATAAGCCACGTGATCAGTGCATGATAGCCACGTGATCAGTGCATGATAGCCACGTGATCAGTGCATGATCAGTCATGTGATACGGTGTGATCAGCCACATGATCAGTGCATGATATCCACGTGATCAGTGCATGACAGCCACGTGATCAGTGCATGAGAGCCACGGGATCAGTGCATGATCAGTCACGTGATACATGTGTGATCAGCCACGTGATCAGTGCATGATGAGCCACGTGATCAGTGCAGGATCAATTACGCGATCAGTGCATGATCAGTCACGTGACCAGTACATGGTTGCTACGCGATCGTTGCATGATCAGCCACGTGAGCAGAGCATGATAGCCACGTGGTCAGTGCATGATCAGTCATGATCAGTATTATGATCAGTCACGTGAACAGTGCATGATCATTTACGTGATCTTTGCATGATCAGTCACGTTACCAGTATATGGTTGCTACGTGATCATTCCATGACGAGCCACGTGAGCAGTGCATGATAGCCACGTGATGCATGAGTTACGTGAGCAGAGTATGATCAGCCACGTGATCAGTGCATGAGTGCCACGTGATCAGTGCATGATATGTCACGTGACAGGTGTGTGATCAGCCACGAACAGTGCATGTTCAGCCACGTGATCAGTGCATGATAGCCACGTGATCAGTGCATGATCAGTTACGTGAGCAGTGTATGATCAGCCACGTGATCAGTGCATGGTCAGACACGTGAACAGTGTATGATCAGCCACGTGATCAGTGCATGATATCCAAGTGATCAGTGCATGATCATCACGTGATCAGTGTATGATCAGCCACGTGAACAGTGCATGCTCAGTCACGTGATCTGGGCCTGCTGAGCTGCGTGATTACTGTCTGCTCATCTGCTTGACAATTGCCAGCTGAGCTGCACGATTCCTGCCTGTCATCTGCTTGACAATTGCCAGCTGTGCTGCGTAATTCCTGCCTGCTCAGCTGCTTGATTATTGCCAGCTGAGCAGCATGATTCCTCACACCTGTGTTCCATGATTATTGCCTGCTGACTGTTTGATTCGTGCCTACTCAGCTCTTTGTTTATTGCCTCCAGAGGCACATGATCAGTGTATGATAGCAAACATGATCAGCGCATGATCAGTCACATGATCAGCGCCATTAAGTCACGTGATCACTACATGATAGTCATGTGATCAGTCCATGCTCAGTCACGGTATCAGCGCATGATCAGCCACGTGATCAGTGCATGATCTGTCACAAGATTAGTGTATGATCAACCACGTGATCAGTGCACGAGCAGTCATGTGATCAGTGCATGATATAGACGTGAACAGTGCATGATCAGTCTCGTGATCAGTGCATGATAGCCACGTGATCAGTGCATGATCAGTCACCTGATGGGTGTATGATCATTCACGTGACCTGTACATGGTAGCTACATGATCATTGCATGATCAGCCACGTGAGTAGTTCATGATAGCCACGTGATCACTGCATGATCAGTCACGCGATCAGTGCATGATCAGTCATGTGACCAGTACATGGTAGCCGCGATCATGGCATGATCAGCCACGTGAGCAGTGCATGATAGCCACGTGATCAGTGCATGATCAGACACGTGATCAGTGCATGATCAGTCACGTGATCAGTGCATGATCAGTCACGTGATCAGTGCATGATCAGTTACGTGATCAGTGTATGATCAGCCACGTGATCAGTGCATGATCAGCCACGCGATCAGTGCATGATCAATTACGCGATCAGTGCATGATCAGTCACGTGACAGTACATGGTAGCTACGTGATCATTGCCCGATAAGCCACGTGATCAGTGCATGATAGCCACGCGATCAGTGCATGATAGCCACGTGATCAGTGCATGATCAGTCATGTGATACGTGCGTGATCAGCCACATGATCAGTGCATGATATCCACGCGATCAGTGCATGACAGCCACGTGATCAGTGCATGAGAGCCACGGATCAGTGCATGATCAGTCACGTGATACATGTGTGATCAGCCACGTGATCAGTGCATGATTAGCCATGTGATCAGTGCAGGATCAATTACGCGATCAGTGCATGATCAGTCACGTGACCAGTACATGGTTGCCACGTGATCGTGCATGATCAGCCACGTGAGCAGAGCATGATAGCCACGTGGTCAGTGCATGATCAGTCACGTGATCAGTACATGATCAGTCACGTGAACAGTGCATGATCATTTACGTGATCTTTGCATGATCAGTCACGTACAGTATATGGTTGCTATGTGATCATTCCATGACGAGCCACTGGAGCAGTGCATGATAGCCACGTGATGTGCATGAGTTACGTGAGCAGAGCATGATCAGCCACGTGATCAGTGCATGAGTGCCACGTGATCAGTGCATGATATGTCACGTGACAGGTGTGTGATCAGTAACGTGAACAGTGCATGTTCAGCCACGTGATCAGTGCATGATAGCCACGTGATCAGTGCATGATCAGTTACGTGAGCAGTGTATGATCAGCCACGCGATCAGCGCATGGTCAGACACGTGAACAGTGTATGATCAGCCACGTGATCAGTGCATGATATCCAAGCGATCAGTGCATGATCATCACGCGATCAGTGTATGATCAGCCACGCGAACAGTGCATGCTCAGTCACGCGATCTGGGCCTGCTGAGCTGCGATTACTGTCTGCTCATCTGCTTGACAATTGCCAGCTGTGCTGCATGATTCCTGCCTGCTCAGCTGCTTGATTATTGCCAGCTGAGCAGCATGATTCCTCACACCTGTGTTCCATGATTATTGCCTGCTGACTGTTTGATTCGTGCCTACTCAGCTCTTTGTTTATTGCCTCCAGAGGCACATGATCAGTGTATGATAGCAAACATGATCAGCGCATGATCAGTCACATGATCAGCGCCATTAAGTCACGTGATCACTACATGATAGTCATGTGATCAGTCCATGCTCAGTCACGGTATCAGTGCATGATCAGCCACGTGATCAGTGCATGATCTGTCACAAGATTAGTGTATGATCATCCACGTGATCAGTGCACGGGCAGTCATGTGATCAGTGCATGATATAGACGTGAACAGTGCATGATCAGTCTCGTGATCAGTGCATGATAGCCACGCGATCAGTGCATGATCAGTCACCTGATGGGTGTATGATCATTCACGTGACCTGTATGGTAGCTACATGATCATTGCATGATCAGCCACGTGAGTAGTTCATGATAGCCACGTGATCACTGCATGATCAGTCACGCGATCAGTGCATGATCAGTCACGTGACCAGTGCATGATCAGGCGCGAGATCAGTGCATGATCAGCCACGTGGTCGGTGCATGATAGCTATGCGACCAGTGCATGATCAGCACGTGATCAGTGCATGATCAGTCACGTGATCTGTGCATGATAGCCACGTGATCAGTGTATGATCAGTCACGCGATCAGTGCATGATCAGTCACGTGACCAGTACATGAGCACGTGATCATGCATGATCAGCCACGTGTCAGTGCATGATAGCTACGTGATCAGTGCATGATCAGTCACGTGATCAGTGCATGATCAGCCATGTGACCAGTGCATGGTAGCCCGTGATCATGCATGATCAGCCACGTGAGCAGTGCATGATAGCCACGTGATCAGCGCATGATCAGCACGATCAGTGCATGATCAGCCACATGCTCAGTGCATGATCAGCCACGTGATCAGTGTATGATCAGTCACGTGATCAGTGCATGATCAGCCACGCGATCAGTGCATGACCAGGCACGTGATCAGTGTATGTCAGCCACGTGATCAGTGCATGATAGCCACGTGATCAGCGCATGATCATCACGATCAGTGCATGATCAGTCACGCGATCAGTGCCGATCAGCCACGTGATCAGTGCATGATCAGCCACATGATCAGTGCATGATCAATCACGTGATCAGTGCATGATCAGTCACGCGACCAGTACATGGTAGCTACGCGATCATTGCCTGATCAGCCACGTGATCAGTGCATGATAGCCACGCGATCAGTGCATGATAGCCACGTGATCAGTGCATGATCAGTCACGTGATACGGTGTGATCAGCCACGGATCAGTGCATGATATCCACGTGATCAGTGCATGACAGCCACGTGATCAGTGCATGAGAGCCACGGATCAGTGCATGATCAGTCACGTGATACATGTGTGATCAGCCACGTGATCAGTGCATGATGAGCCACGTGATCAGTGCAGGATCAATTACGCGATCAGTGCATGATCAGTCACGTGACCAGTACATGGTTGCTACGTGATCGCTGCATGATCAGCCACGTGAGCAGAGCATGATAGCCACGTGGTCAGTGCATGATCAGTCACGTGATCAGTACATGATCAGTCACGTGAACAGTGCATGATCATTTACGTGATCTTTGCATGATCAGTCACGCTACCAGTATATGGTTGCTACGCGATCATTCCATGACGAGCCACGAGCAGTGCATGATAGCCACGTGATGTGTGCATGAGTTACGTGAGCAGAGTATGATCAGCCACGTGATCAGTGCATGAGTGCCACGTGATCAGTGCATGATATGTCACGTGACAGTGATCAGCCACGTGAACAGTGCATGTTCAGCCACGTGATCAGTGCATGATAGCCACGTGATCAGTGCATGATCAGTTACGTGAGCAGTGTATGATCAGCCACGTGATCAGTGCATGGTCAGACACGTGAACAGTGTATGATCAGCCACGCGATCAGTGCATGATATCCAAGTGATCAGTGCATGATCATCACGCGATCAGTGTATGATCAGCCACGTGAACAGTGCATGCTCAGTCACGTGATCTGGGCCTGCTGAGCTGCGTGATTACTGTCTGCTCATCTGCTTGACAATTGCCAGCTGAGCTGCACGATTCCTGCCTGTCATCTGCTTGATAATTGCCAGCTGTGCTGCGTAATTCCTGCCTGCTCAGCTGCTTGATTATTGCCAGCTGAGCAGCATGATTCCTCACACCTGTGTTCCATGATTATTGCCTGCTGACTGTTTGATTCGTGCCTACTCAGCTCTTTGTTTATTGCCTCCAGAGGCACATGATCAGTGTATGATAGCAAACATGATCAGCGCATGATCAGTCACATGATCAGCGCCATTAAGTCACGTGATCACTACATGATAGTCATGTGATCAGTCCATGCTCAGTCACGGTATCAGTGCATGATCAGCCACGTGATCAGTGCATGATCTGTCACAAGATTAGTGTATGATCATCCACGCGATCAGTGCACGGGCAGTCATGTGATCAGTGCATGATATAGACGTGAACAGTGCATGATCAGTCTCGTGATCAGTGCATGATAGCCACGCGATCAGTGCATGATCAGTCACCTGATGGGTGTATGATCATTCACGTGACCTGTACATGGTAGCTACATGATCATTGCATGATCAGCCACGTGAGTAGTTCATGATAGCCACGTGATCACTGCATGATCAGTCACGTGATCAGTGCATGATCAGTCATGTGACCAGTACATGGTAGCTGCGTGATCATGGCATGATCAGCCACGTGAGCAGTGCATGATAGCCACGTGATCAGTGCATGATCAGACACGAGATCAGCATGATCAGTCACGCGATCAGTGCATGATCAGCCACGTGATCAGTGCATGATCAGGCACGTGATCAGTGCATGATCAGCCACGTGATCAGTGCATGATCAGCCACATGATCAGTGCATGATCAATCACGTGATCAGTGCATGATCAGTCATGACCAGCACATGGTAGCTACGTGATCAGTGCCTGATCAGCCACGTGATCAGTGCATGATAGCCACGTGATCAGTGCATGATAGCCACGTGATCAGTGCATGATCAGTCATGTGATACGCGTGTGATCAGCCACATGATCAGTGCATGATATCCACGTGATCAGTGCATGACAGCCACGTGATCAGTGCATGAGAGCCACGGGATCAGTGCATGATCAGTCACGTGATACATGTGTGATCAGCCACGTGATCAGTGCATGATGAGCCACGTGATCAGTGCAGGATCAATTACGTGATCAGTGCATGATCAGTCACGTGACCAGTACATGGTTGCTATGATCGTTGCATGATCAGCCACGTGAGCAGAGCATGATAGCCACGTGGTCAGTGCATGATCAGTCACGCGATCAGTACATGATCAGTCACGTGAACAGTGCATGATCATTTACGTGATCTTTGCATGATCAGTCACGTTACCAGTATATGGTTGCTACGCGATCATTCCATGACGAGCCACGTGAGCAGTGCATGATAGCCACGTGATGTGCATGAGTTACGTGAGCAGAGTATGATCAGCCACGTGATCAGTGCATGAGTGCCACGTGATCAGTGCATGATATGTCACGTGACAGGTGTGTGATCAGCCACGTGAACAGTGCATGTTCAGCCACGTGATCAGTGCATGATAGCCACGTGATCAGTGCATGATCAGTTACGTGAGCAGTGTATGATCAGCCACGTGATCAGTGCATGGTCAGACACGTGAACAGTGTATGATCAGCCACGTGATCAGTGCATGATATCCAAGTGATCAGCATGATCATCACGTGATCAGTGTATGATCAGCCACGTGAACAGTGCATGCTCAGTCACGTGATCTGGGCCTGCTGAGCTGCGTGATTACTGTCTGCTCATCTGCTTGACAATTGCCAGCTGAGCTGCACGATTCCTGCCTGTCATCTGCTTGACAATTGCCAGCTGTGCTGCGTAATTCCTGCCTGCTCAGCTGCTTGATTATTGCCAGCTGAGCAGCATGATTCCTCACACCTGAGTTCCATGATTATTGCCTGCTGACTGTTTGATTCGTGCCTACTCAGCTCTTTGTTTATTGCCTCCAGAGGCACATGATCAGTGTATGATAGCAAACATGATCAGCGCATGATCAGTCACATGATCAGCGCCATTAAGTCACGTGATCACTACATGATAGTCATGTGATCAGTCCATGCTCAGTCACGGTATCAGTGCATGATCAGCCACGTGATCAGTGCATGATCTGTCACAAGATTAGTGTATGATCATCCACGTGATCAGTGCACGGGCAGTCATGTGATCAGTGCATGATATAGACGTGAACAGTGCATGATCAGTCTCGTGATCAGTGCATGATAGCCACGTGATCAGTGCATGATCAGTCACCTGATGGGTGTATGATCATTCACGTGACCTGTACATGGTAGCTACATGATCATTGCATGATCAGCCACGAGTAGTTCATGATAGCCACGTGATCACTGCATGATCAGTCACGCGATCAGTGCATGATCAGTCATGTGACCAGTACATGGTAGCTGCGTGATCATGGCATGATCAGCCACGTGAGCAGCATGATAGCCACGTGATCAGTGCATGATCAGACACGGATCAGTGCATGATCAGTCACGTGGACGCAGATGACATGATCAGCATCAGCCACGTGATCAGTGCATGATCAGCCACATCAGTGCATGACCAGGCACGCGATCAGCGTCCAGCCAAGTGATCAGTGCATGATAGCCACGTGATCAGTGCATGATCAGTCACGTGGATCAGTGCATGATCAGTTATGTGATCAGTGTGATCAGCCACGCGATCAGTGCATGATCAGCCACATGATCAGTGCATGATCAATTACGCGCTCAGTGCATGATCAGTTGACCAGTACATGGTAGCTACGTGATCATTGCCTGATCAGCCACGTGATCAGTGCATGATAGCCACGTGATCAGTGCATGATCAGTCACGTGATACGCGTGTGATCAGCCACGTGATCAGTGCATGATATCCACGCGATCAGTGCATGACAGCCACGTGATCAGTGCATGAGAGCCACGGGATCAGTGCATGATCAGTCACGTGATACATGTGATCAGCCACGTGATCAGTGCATGATGAGCCACGTGATCAGTGCAGGATCAATTACGTGATCAGTGCATGATCAGTCACGTGACCAGTACATGGTTGCTACGTGATCGCTGCATGATCAGCCACGTGAGCAGAGCATGATAGCCACGTGGTCAGTGCATGATCAGTCACGTGATCAGTACATGATCAGTCACGTGAACAGTGCATGATCATTTACGCGATCTTTGCATGATCAGTCACGTTACCAGTATATGGTTGCTACGCGATCATTCCATGACGAGCCACGTGAGCAGTGCATGATAGCCACGTGATGTGTGCATGAGTTACGTGAGCAGAGTATGATCAGCCACGTGATCAGTGCATGAGTGCCACGTGATCAGTGCATGATATGTCACGTGACAGGTGTGTGATCAGCCACGTGAACAGTGCATGTTCAGCCACGTGATCAGTGCATGATAGCCACGTGATCAGTGCATGATCAGTTACGTGAGCAGTGTATGATCAGCCACGTGATCAGTGCATGGTCAGACACGAACAGTGTATGATCAGCCACGCGATCAGTGCATGATATCCAAGTGATCAGTGCATGATCATCACGCGATCAGTGTATGATCAGCCACGCGAACAGTGCATGCTCAGTCACGTGATCTGGGCCTGCTGAGCTGCGTGATTACTGTCTGCTCATCTGCTTGACAATTGCCAGCTGAGCTGCACGATTCTGCCTGCTCAGCTGCTTGATTATTGCCAGCTGAGCAGCATGATTCCTCACACCTGAGTTCCATGATTATTGCCTGCTGACTGTTTGATTCGTGCCTACTCAGCTCTTTGTTTATTGCCTCCAGAGGCACATGATCAGTGTATGATAGCAAACATGATCAGCGCATGATCAGTCACATGATCAGCGCCATTAAGTCACGTGATCACTACATGATAGTCATGTGATCAGTCCATGCTCAGTCACGGTATCAGTGCATGATCAGCCACGTGATCAGTGCATGATCTGTCACAAGATTAGTGTATGATCATCCACGTGATCAGTGCACGGCAGTCATGTGATCAGTGCATGATATAGACGTGAACAGTGCATGATCAGTCTCGTGATCAGTGCATGATAGCCACGTGATCAGTGCATGATCAGTCACCTGATGGGTGTATGATCATTCACGTGACCTGTACATGGTAGCTACATGATCATTGCATGATCAGCCACGTGAGTAGTTCATGATAGCCACGTGATCACCGCATGATCAGTCACGTGATCAGTGCATGATCAGTCATGTGACCAGTACATGGTAGCTGCGTGATCATGGCATGATCAGCCACGTGAGCAGTGCATGATAGCCACGTGATCAGTGCATGATCAGACACGAGATCAGTGCATGATCAGTCACGTGATCAGTGCATGATCAGCCACGTGATCAGTGCATGACCAGGCACGTGATCAGTGTATGTCCAGCCAAGTGATCAGTGCATGATAGCCACGTGATCAGTGCATGATCAGTCACGTGATCAGTGCATGATCAGTTATGATGATCAGTGCATGATCAGCCACGTGATCAGTGCATGATCAGCCACATGATCAGTGCATGATCAATTACGTGCTCAGTGCATGATCAGTCACGGACCAGTACATGGTAGCTACGCGATCATTGCCTGATAAGCCACGTGATCAGTGCATGATAGCCACGGATCAGTGCATGATAGCCACGTGATCAGTGCATGATCAGTCATGTGATACGTGTGATCAGCCACGTGATCAGTGCATGATATCCACGTGATCAGTGCATGACAGCCACGCGATCAGTGCATGAGAGCCACGGGATCAGTGCATGATCAGTCACGTGATACAGTGTGATCAGCCACGTGATCAGTGCATGATGAGCCACGTGATCAGTGCAGGATCAATTACGTGATCAGTGCATGATCAGTCACGTGACCAGTACATGGTTGCTGCGTGATCGCGCATGATCAGCCACGTGAGCAGAGCATGATAGCCACGTGGTCAGTGCATGATCAGTCACGTGATCAGTACGATGATCAGTCACGTGAACAGTGCATGATCATTTACGTGATCTTGCATGATCAGTCACGCTACCAGTATATGGTTGCTACGTGATCATTCCATGACGAGCCACGTGAGCAGTGCATGATAGCCACGGATGTGTGCATGAGTTACGCGGAGCAGAGTATGATCAGCCACGTGATCAGTGCATGAGTGCCACGTGATCAGTGCATGATATGTCACGTGACAGGTGTGTGATCAGCCACGTGAACAGTGCATGTTCAGCCACGTGATCAGTGCATGATAGCCACGTGATCAGTGCATGATCAGTTACGCGATCAGTGCATGATCAGCCACGTGATCAGCGCATGATCAGCCACGTGATCAGTGCATGATGCCACGTGATCAGTGCATGATCGCTGCCGATCAGTGTGCATGATCAGCCACGTGATCAGTGCGTGATCAGCCACGCGATCAGTGCATGATAGCCACGTGATCAGTGCATGATCAGTCATGTGATACGTGGTGATCAGCCACGTGATCAGTGCATGATATCCACGATCAGTGCATGACAGCCACGTGATCAGTGCATGAGAGCCACGATCAGTGCATGATCAGTCACGTGATACATGTGTGATCAGCCACGTGATCAGTGCATGATGAGCCACGTGATCAGTGCAGGATCAATTACGTGATCAGTGCATGATCAGTCACGTGACCAGTACATGGTTGCTACGTGATCGTGCATGATCAGCCACGTGAGCAGAGCATGATAGCCACGCGGTCAGTGCATGATCAGTCACGTGATCAGTACATGATCAGTCACGTGAACAGTGCATGATCATTTACGTGATCTTGCATGATCAGTCACGTTACCAGTATATGGTTGCTACGTGATCATTCCATGACGAGCCACGTGAGCAGTGCATGATAGCCACGTGATGTGTGCATGAGTTACGTGAGCAGAGTATGATCAGCCACGTGATCAGTGCATGAGTGCCACGTGATCAGTGCATGATATGTCACGTGACGTGTGTGATCAGCCACGTGAACAGTGCATGTTCAGCCACGTGATCAGTGCATGATAGCCACGTGATCAGTGCATGATCAGTTCACGTGAGCAGTGCATGATCAGCCACGTGATCAGTGCATGGTCAGACACGTGAACAGTGTATGATCAGCCACGTGATCAGTGCATGATATCCACGTGATCAGTGCATGATCATCACGTGATCAGTGTATGATCAGCCACGTGAACAGTGCATGCTCAGTCACGTGATCTGGGCCTGCTGAGCCGCGTGATTACTGTCTGCTCATCTGCTTGACAATTGCCAGCTGAGCTGCACGATTCCTGCCTGTCATCTGCTTGACAATTGCCAGCTGTGCCGCGTAATTCCTGCCTGCTCAGCTGCTTGATTATTGCCAGCTGAGCAGCATGATTCCTCACACCTGAGTTCCATGATTATTGCCTGCTGACTGTTTGATTCGTGCCTACTCAGCTCTTTGTTTATTGCCTCCAGAGGCACATGATCAGTGTATGATAGCAAACATGATCAGCGCATGATCAGTCACATGATCAGCGCCATTAAGTCACGTGATCACTACATGATAGTCATGTGATCAGTCCATGCTCAGTCACGGTATCAGTGCATGATCAGCCACGTGATCAGTGCATGATCTGTCACAAGATTAGTGTATGATCATCCACGCGATCAGTGCACGGGCAGTCATGTGATCAGTGCATGATATAGACGTGAACAGTGCATGATCAGTCTCGCGGATCAGTGCATGATAGCCACGTGATCAGTGCATGATCAGTCACCTGATGGGTGTATGATCATTCACGTGACCTGTACATGGTAGCTACATGATCATTGCATGATCAGCCACGAGTAGTTCATGATAGCCACGCGATCACTGCATGATCAGTCACGTGATCAGTGCATGATCAGTCATGTGACCAGTACATGGTAGCTGCGCGATCATGGCATGATCAGCCACGCGAGCAGTGCATGATAGCCACGCGATCAGTGCATGATCAGACACGAGATCAGTGCATGATCAGTCACGTGATCAGTGCATGATCAGCCACGTGATCAGTGCGTCAGCCACGTGATCAGTGCATGATAGCCACGTGATCAGTGCATGATCAGTCACGTGATCAGTGCATGATCAGCCACGTGATCAGTGCATGATCAGCCACGTGATCAGTGCATGATCAATTACGTGATCAGTGCATGATCAGTCACGTGACCAGTACATGGTAGCTACGCGATCATTGCCTGATCAGCCACGCGATCAGTGCATGATAGCCACGTGATCAGTGCATGATAGCCACGTGATCAGTGCATGATCAGTCACGTGATACGTGTCATGATCAGCCACGTGATCAGTGCATGATCAGCCACGTGATCAGTGCATGATCAGCCACGTGATCAGTGCATGAGAGCCACGTGATCAGTGCATGATCAGTCACGCGATACAGTGTGATCAGCCACGTGATCAGTGATGAGCCACGTGATCAGTGCATGATCAGTCACGTGATCAGTGCATGATCAGTCACGTGACCAGTACATGGTTGCTACGTGATCGCTGCATGATCAGCCACGTGAGCAGTGCATGATAGCCACGTGATCAGTGCATGATCAGTCACGTGATCAGTGCATGATCAGTCACGTGATCAGTGCATGATCAGCCACGTGATCAGTGCATGATCAGTCACGTGACCAGTGCATGGTAGCCACGTGATCAGTGCATGATCAGCCACGTGAGCAGTGCATGATAGCCACGTGATGAGTGCATGAGTCACGTGATCAGTGCATGATCAGCCACGTGATCAGTGCATGATAGCCACGTGATCAGTGCATGATCAGTCACGTGATCAGTGCATGATCAGCCACGTGATCAGTGCATGATCAGCCACGTGATCAGTGTCATGATCAGCCACGTGATCAGTGCATGATCAGCCACGTGATCAGTGCATGATCAGACGTGATCAGTGCATGATCAGCCACGTGATCAGTGCATGATCAGCCACGTGATCAGTGCATGATCAGCCACGTGATCAGTGCATGATCAGTCACGTGACCAGTACATGGTAGCTACGTGATCATTGCATGATCAGCCACGTGATCAGTGCATGATAGCCACGTGATCAGTGCATGATCAGTCACGTGATCAGTGCATGATCAGCCACGTGATCAGTGCATGATATCCACGTGATCAGTGCATGACAGCCACGTGATCAGTGCATGAGAGCCACGGATCAGTGCATGATCAGTCACGTGATACATGTGTGATCAGCCACGTGATCAGTGCATGATGAGCCACGTGATCAGTGCAGGATCAATTACGTGATCAGTGCATGATCAGTCACGTGACCAGTACATGGTTAGCACGCGATCGCTGCATGATCAGCCACGTGAGCAGAGCATGATAGCCACGCGGTCAGTGCATGATCAGTCACGTGATCAGTACATGATCAGTCACGTGAACAGTGCATGATCATTTACGTGATCTTTGCATGATCAGTCACGTTACCAGTATATGGTTGCTACGTGATCATTCCATGACGAGCCACGTGAGCAGTGCATGATAGCCACGTGATGTGTGCATGAGTTACGTGAGCAGAGTATGATCAGCCACGTGATCAGTGCATGAGTGCCACGTGATCAGTGCATGATATGTCACGTGACAGGTGTGTGATCAGCCACGTGAACAGTGCATGTTCAGCCACGCGATCAGTGCATGATAGCCACGCGATCAGTGCATGATCAGTTACGTGAGCAGTGTATGATCAGCCACGTGATCAGTGCATGGTCAGACACGTGAACAGTGTATGATCAGCCACGTGATCAGTGCATGATATCCAAGTGATCAGTGCATGATCATCACGTGATCAGTGTATGATCAGCCACGTGAACAGTGCATGCTCAGTCACGTGATCTGGGCCTGCTGAGCTGCGTGATTACTGTCTGCTCATCTGCTTGACAATTGCCAGCTGAGCTGCACGATTCCTGCCTGTCATCTGCTTGACAATTGCCAGCTGTGCTGCGTAATTCCTGCCTGCTCAGCTGCTTGATTATTGCCAGCTGAGCAGCATGATTCCTCACACCTGAGTTCCATGATTATTGCCTGCTGACTGTTTGATTCGTGCCTACTCAGCTCTTTGTTTATTGCCTCCAGAGGCACATGATCAGTGTATGATAGCAAACATGATCAGCGCATGATCAGTCACATGATCAGCGCCATTAAGTCACGTGATCACTACATGATAGTCATGTGATCAGTCCATGCTCAGTCACGGTATCAGTGCATGATCAGCCACGTGATCAGTGCATGATCTGTCACAAGATTAGTGTATGATCATCCACGTGATCAGTGCACGGGCAGTCATGTGATCAGTGCATGATATAGACGTGAACAGTGCATGATCAGTCTCGTGATCAGTGCATGATAGCCACGTGATCAGTGCATGATCAGTCACCTGATGGGTGTATGATCATTCACGTGACCTGTACATGGTAGCTACATGATCATTGCATGATCAGCCACGTGAGTAGTTCATGATAGCCACGCGATCACTGCATGATCAGTCACGTGATCAGTGCATGATCAGTCATGTGACCAGTACATGGTAGCCGCGTGATCATGGCATGATCAGCCACGTGAGCAGTGCATGATAGCCACGCGATCAGTGCATGATCAGACACGAGATCAGTGCATGATCAGTCACGTGATCAGTGCATGATCAGGCACGTGATCAGTGTATGTCCAGCCAAGTGATCAGTGCATGATAGCCACGCGATCAGTGCATGATCAGTCACGTGATCAGTGCATGATCAGTTATGTGATCAGTGTATGATCAGCCACGTGATCAGTGCATGATCAGCCACATGATCAGTGCATGATCAATTACGTGATCAGTGCATGATCAGTCACGTGACCAGTACATGGTAGCTACGCGATCATTGCCTGATAAGCCACGTGATCAGTGCATGATAGCCACGTGATCAGTGCATGATAGCCACGCGATCAGTGCATGATCAGTCATGTGATACGTGTGTGATCAGCCACGTGATCAGTGCATGATATCCACGTGATCAGTGCATGACAGCCACGTGATCAGTGCATGAGAGCCACGGGATCAGTGCATGATCAGTCACGTGATACATGTGTGATCAGCCACGTGATCAGTGCATGATGAGCCACGTGATCAGTGCAGGATCAATTACGTGATCAGTGCATGATCAGTCACGCGACCAGTACATGGTTGCTACGCGATCGTTGCATGATCAGCCACGTGAGCAGAGCATGATAGCCACGTGGTCAGTGCATGATCAGTCACGTGATCAGTACATGATCAGTCACGTGAACAGTGCATGATCATTTACGCGATCTTTGCATGATCAGTCACGTTACCAGTATATGGTTGCTACGTGATCATTCCATGACGAGCCACGTGAGCAGTGCATGATAGCCACGCGATGTGTGCATGAGTTACGTGAGCAGAGTATGATCAGCCACGTGATCAGTGCATGAGTGCCACGTGATCAGTGCATGATATGTCACGTGACAGGTGTGTGATCAGCCACGCGAACAGTGCATGTTCAGCCACGTGATCAGTGCATGATAGCCACGTGATCAGTGCATGATCAGTTACGTGAGCAGTGTATGATCAGCCACGTGATCAGTGCATGGTCAGACACGTGAACAGTGTATGATCAGCCACGCGATCAGTGCATGATATCCAAGTGATCAGTGCATGATCATCACGCGATCAGTGTATGATCAGCCACGTGAACAGTGCATGCTCAGTCACGTGATCTGGGCCTGCTGAGCTGCGTGATTACTGTCTGCTCATCTGCTTGACAATTGCCAGCTGAGCTGCACGATTCCTGCCTGTCATCTGCTTGACAATTGCCAGCTGTGCTGCGTAATTCCTGCCTGCTCAGCTGCTTGATTATTGCCAGCTGAGCAGCATGATTCCTCACACCTGAGTTCCATGATTATTGCCTGCTGACTGTTTGATTCGTGCCTACTCAGCTCTTTGTTTATTGCCTCCAGAGGCACATGATCAGTGTATGATAGCAAACATGATCAGCGCATGATCAGTCACATGATCAGCGCCATTAAGTCACGTGATCACTACATGATAGTCATGTGATCAGTCCATGCTCAGTCACGGTATCAGTGCATGATCAGCCACGTGATCAGTGCATGATCTGTCACAAGATTAGTGTATGATCATCCACGTGATCAGTGCACGGGCAGTCATGTGATCAGTGCATGATATAGACGTGAACAGTGCATGATCAGTCTCGTGATCAGTGCATGATAGCCACGCGATCAGTGCATGATCAGTCACCTGATGGGTGTATGATCATTCACGTGACCTGTACATGGTAGCTACATGATCATTGCATGATCAGCCACGTGAGTAGTTCATGATAGCCACGCGATCACTGCATGATCAGTCACGCGATCAGTGCATGATCAGTCATGTGACCAGTACATGGTAGCCGCGTGATCATGGCATGATCAGCCACGTGAGCAGTGCATGATAGCCACGCGATCAGTGCATGATCAGACACGAGATCAGTGCATGATCAGTCACGTATCAGTGCATGACCAGGCACGTGATCAGTGCATGTCCAGCCAAGTGATCAGTGCATGATAGCCACGTGGATCAGTGCATGATCAGTCACGTGATCAGTGCATGATCAGTTATGTGATCAGTGCATGATCAGCCACGTGATCAGTGCATGATCAGCCACATGATCAGTGCATGATCAATTACGTGCTCAGTGCATGATCAGTTACGTGACCAGTACATGGTAGCTACGTGATCATTGCCTGATCAGCCACGCGATCAGTGCATGATAGCCACGTGATCAGTGCATGATAGCCACGTGATCAGTGCATGATCAGTCATGTGATACGTGGTGTGATCAGCCACATGATCAGTGCGCATGATATCCACGTGATCAGTGCATGACAGCCACGCGATCAGTGCATGAGAGCCACGGATCAGTGCATGATCAGTCACGCGATACATGTGTGATCAGCCACGCGATCAGTGCATGATGAGCCACGTGATCAGTGCAGGATCAATTACGCGATCAGTGCATGATCAGTCACGCGACCAGTACATGGTTGCTACTGCGATCGCTGCATGATCAGCCACGTGAGCAGAGCATGATAGCCACGCGGTCAGTGCATGATCAGTCACGCGATCAGTACATGATCAGTCACGCGAACAGTGCATGATCATTTACGCGATCTTTGCATGATCAGTCACGTTACCAGTATATGGCACGCGTGATCATTCCATGACGAGCCACGCGAGCAGTGCATGATAGCCACGCGGATGTGTGCATGAGTTACGTGAGCAGAGTATGATCAGCCACGTGATCAGTGCGCATGAGTGCCACGTGATCAGTGCATGATATGTCACGGACAGGTGTGTGATCAGCCACGTGAACAGTGCATGTTCAGCCACGTGATCAGTGCATGATCAGCCACGCGATCAGTGCATGATCAGTCACGTGATCAGTGCATGATATAGACGTGAATCAGTATGATCAGTCACGTGATCAGTGCATGATAGCCACGTGATCAGTGCATGATCAGTCACTGATCAGTGTATGATCAG